>NW_022981338.1:0-9316 GCF_902652985.1 Pecten maximus
GAAATTTAAAGTTGATTAGAGAACAGAATTTAATTATGAAAAAACATGTAACTCGATTGTAAAACGGCGAGGGTTTAAGTTGGATTGAAGATTTCATTGAATGAGAAATTTAAAACCGGCCGCGCCCGATGCTACAAGACCTATGGAAAAAATCTACTTTTTTTGACGGGGAAATTTTTACCGGGAATATTCCTTCCCCATAATAAACCCGTTGGTTTGTTGGATGTAGCGGTAAGAACTTGAATTTGAAAATTTAGCCTCATCACAACCCATAGGAAAAAATCTACATTTTTAACACCTTTGAAAAGAAATTATACCGACGTGGATCGGCCATATCTCCTGTATAATCCAATGGGCGGCTGTTCCTTCCTGGATCTGCAATGTATTGATCTAAGAAGCATTAGCATTTGAAATTATTGAAAGAAACCATCGTTTTACCAACCCGTATTGGTAAAATCGGCGATGTTTTAACACCGTCGCGATAAAATCGAAAGATACTATTGAATAGATTTGCATCACCAGGCCGCGTCACTGATGCTACAAGACACTATCGCTTGTATCAAAAGTTACTGTTTGTAGAGACAGGGAAGCTTAAGTTCAGAAACATCATTCAAACCTTAACCTATACATAAACACCCGTTAAGGTTTGAATGTATGTAGCCTTGTAAGAACTTGAATCTGACAAAATAGTCTGCCCTTCAATCCTACAACAGCCATAAGAGAGAAAAAAAATCTACATTACCTCGTTTGACAGGAAATACTTGACCGGAAGTGGATCGGCCATATCTCCTGTATAATCCAATGGGCGGCTGTTCCTTCCTGGATCTGCAATGTATTGATCTAAGAAGCATTAGCATTTGAAATTATTGAAAGAAACCATCGTTTTACCAACCCGTATTGGTAAAATCGGCGATGTTTTAACACCGTCGCGATAAAATCGAAAGATACTATTGAATAGATTTGCATCACCAGGCCGCGTCACTGATGCTACAAGACACTATCGCTTGTATCAAAAGTTACTGTTTGTAGAGACAGGGAAGCTTAAGTTCAGAAACATCATTCAAACCTTAACGTATACATAAACACCCGTTAAGGTTTGAATGTATGTAGCCTTGTAAGAACTTGAATCTGACAAAATAGTCTGCCCTTCAATCCTACAACAGCCATAAGAGAGAAAAAATCTACATTACCTCGTTTGACAGGAAATACTTGACCGGAAGTGGATCGGCCATATCTCCTGTATAATCCAATGGGCGGCTGTTCCTTCCTGGATCTGCAATGTATTGATCTAAGAAGCATTAGCATTTGAAATTATTGAAAGAAACCATCGTTTTACCAACCCGTATTGGTAAAATCGGCGATGTTTTAACACCGTCGCGATAAAATCGAAAGATACTATTGAATAGATTTGCATCACCAGGCCGCGTCACTGATGCTACAAGACACTATCGCTTGTATCAAAAGTTACTGTTTGTAGAGACAGGGAAGCTTAAGTTCAGAACATCATTCAAACTTGACCTATACATAAACACCCGTTAAGGTTTGAATGTATGTAGCCTTGTAAGAACTTGAATCTGACAAAATAGTCTGCCCTTCAATCCTACACAGCCATAAGAGAGAAAAAAATCTACATTACCTCGTTTGACAGGAAATACTTGACCGGAAGTGGATCGGCCATATCTCCTGTATAATCCAATGGGCGGCTGTTCCTTCCTGGATCTGCAATGTATTGATCTAAGAAGCATTAGCATTTGAAATTATTGAAAGAAACCATCGTTTTACCAACCCGTATTGGTAAAATCGGCGATGTTTTAACACCGTCGCGATAAAATCGAAAGATACTATTGAATAGATTTGCATCACCAGGCCGCGTCACTGATGCTACAAGACACTATCGCTTGTATCAAAAGTTACTGTTTGTAGAGACAGGGAAGCTTAAGTTCAGAAACATCATTCAAACTTGACCTATACATAAACACCCGTTAAGGTTTGAATGTATGTAGCCTTGTAAGAACTTGAATCTGACAAAATAGTCTGCCCTTCAATCTTACAACAGCCATAAGAGAGAAAAAAATCTACATTACTCGTTTGACAGGAATTACTTGACCGAAGTGGCATCGGCCATATCTCCTGCTATAATCCACAATGGGCGGCTGTTCCTTTCTGGATCCTGCAATGTATTGATCTAAGAAGCATTAGCCATTTGAAATTATTGAAAAGGAAACCATCGTTTTACCAACCCTGATATTGGTAAATAAATTTCGGCCGATGTTTTAACACCGCTCTTGCGATAAATCGAAGATACTATTGAATAGATTTGCATCACCAGGCCGCGTCACTGATGCTACAAGACACTATCAGCTTGTATCAAAAGTTACTGTTTGTAGAGACAGGGAAGCTTAAGTTCAGAAACACATTCAAACTTGACCTATACATAAACACCCGTTAAGGTTTTTGATAGTCGCCTTGTAAGAACTTGAATCTGACAAAATAGTCTGCCCTTCAATCCTACAAGAGCATAAGAGAGAAAAAAATCTACATTACCTCGTTTGACAGGAAATACTTGACCGGAAGTGGATCGGCCATATCTCCTGTATAATCCAATGGGCGGCTGTTCCTTCCTGGATCTGCAATGTATTGATCTAAGAAGCATTAGCATTTGAAATTATTGAAAGAAACCATCGTTTTACCAACCCGTATTGGTAAAATCGGCGATGTTTAACACCGTCGCGATAAAATCGAAAGATAACTATTGAATAGATTTGCATCACCAGGCCGGCGTCACTGATGCTACAAAGACACTATCGCTTGTATCAAAGTTACTGTTTGTAGAGACAGGGAAGCTTAAGTTCAGAAACATCATTCAAACTTGACCTATACATAAACACCCGTTAAGGTTTGAATGTATGTAGCCTTGTAAGAACTTGAATCTGACCAAAATAGTCTGCCCTTCAATCCTACAACAGCCATAAGAGAGAAAAAATCTACATTACCTCGTTTGACAGGAAATACTTGACCGGAAGTGGATCGGCCATATCTCCTGTATAATCCAATGGGCGGCTGTTCCTTCCTGGATCTGCAATGTATTGATCTAAGAAGCATTAGCATTTGAAATTATTGAAAGAAACCATCGTTTTACCAACCCGTATTGGTAAAATCGGCGATGGTTTAACACCGTCGCGATGAAAATCGAAAGATACTATTGAATAGATTTGGCATCACCAGGCCGCGTCACTGATGCTACAAGACACTATCGCTTGTAGCAAAAGTTACTGTTTGTAGAGACAGGGAAGCTTAAGTTCAGAAACATCATTCAAACTTGACCTATACATAAACCACCCGTTAAGGTTTGAATGTATGTAGCCTTGTAAGAACTTGAATCTGACAAAATAGTCTGCCCTTCAATCCTACAACAGCCATAAGAAGAAAAAAATCTACATTACCTCGTTTGACAGGAAATACTTGACCGGAAGTGGATCGGCCATATCTCCTGTATAATCCAATGGGCGGCTGTTCCTTCCTGGATCTGCAATGTATTGATCTAAGAAGCATTAGCATTTGAAATTATTGAAAGAAACCATCGTTTTACCAACCCGTATTGGTAAAATCGGCGATGTTTTAACACCGTCGCGATAAAATCGAAAGATACTATTGAATAGATTTGCATCACCAGGCCGCGTCACTGATGCTACAAGACACTATCGCTTGTATCAAAAGTTACTGTTTGTAGAGACAGGGAAGCTTAAGTTCAGAAACATCATTCAAACTTGACCTACATAAACACCCGTTAAGGTTTGAATGTATGTAGCCTTGTAAGAACTTGAATCTGACAAAATAGTCTGCCCTTCAATCCTACAACAGCCATAAGAGAGAAAAAAATCTACATTACCTCGTTTGACAGGAAATACTTGACCGGAAGTGGATCGGCCATATCTCCTGTATAATCCAATGGGGCGGCTTGTTCCTTCCTGGATCTGCAATGTATTGATCTAAGAAGCATTAGCATTGAAATTATTGAAAGAAAACCATCGTTTTACCAACCCGTATTGGTAAAATCGGCGATGTTTTAACACCGTCGCGATAAAATCGAAAGATACTATTGAATAGATTTGCATCACCAGGCCGCGTCACTGATGCTACAAGACACTATCGCTTGTATCAAAAGTTACTGTTTGTAGAGACAGGGAAGCTTAAGTTCAGAAACATCATTCAAACTTGACCTATAATAAACACCCGTTAAGGTTTGAATGTATGTAGCCTTGTAAGAACTTGAATCTGACAAAATAGTCTGCCCTTCAATCCTACAACAGCCATAAGAGCAGAAAAAAATCTACATTACCTCGTTTGACAGGAAATACTTGACCGGAAGTGGATCGGCCATATCTCCTGTATAATCCAATGGGCGGCTGTTCCTTCCTGGATCTGCAATGTATTGATCTAAGAAGCATTAGCATTTGAAATTATTGAAAGAAACCATCGTTTTAACCAACCCGTATTGGTAAAATCGGCGATGTTTTAACACCGTCGCGATAAAATCGAAAGATACTATTGAATAGATTTGCATCACAGGCCGCGGTCACTGATGCTACAAGACACTATCGCTTGTATCAAAAGTTACTGTTTGTAGAGACAGGGAAGCTTAAGTTCAGAAACATCATTCAAACTTGACCTATACATAAACACCCGTTAAGGTTTGAATGTATGTAGCCTTGTAAGAACTTGAATCTGACAAAAATAGTCTGCCCTTCAATCCTACAAACAGCCATAAGAGAGAAAAAAATCTACATTACTCGTTTGACAGGAAATACTTGACCGGAAGTGGATCGGCCATATCTCCTGTATAATCCAATGGGCGGCTGTTCCTTCCTGGATCTGCAATGTATTGATCTAAGAAGCATTAGCATTGAAATTATTGAAAGAAACCATCGTTTTACCAACCCGTATTGGTAAATCGGCGATGTTTTAACACCGTCGCGATAAAATCGAAAGATACTATTGAATAGATTTGCATCACCAGGGCCGCGTCACTGATGCTACAAGACCACTATCGCTTGTATCAAAAGTTACTGTTTGTAGAGACAGGGGAAGCTTAAGTTCAGAACATCATTCAAACTTGACCTATACATAAACACCCGTTAAGGTTTGAATGTATGTAGCCTTGTAAGGACTTGAATCTGACAAAATAGTCTGCCCTTCAATCCTACAACAGCCATAAGAGAGAAAAAAATCTACATTACCTCGTTGACAGGAAATACTTGACGGCAGGAAGTGGATCGGCCATATCTCCTGTATAATCCAATGGGCGGCTGTTCCTTCCTGGATCTGCAATGTATTGATCTAAGAAGCATTAGCATTTGAAAATATTGAAAGAAACCATCGTTTTACCAACCCGTATTGGTAAAATCGGCGATGTTTTAACACCGTCGCGATAAAATCGAAAGATCTATTGAATAGATTTGCATCACCAGGCCGCGTCACTGATGCTACAAGACACTATCGCTTGTATCAAAGTTACTGTTTGTAGAGACAGGGAAGCTTAAGTTCAGAAACATCATTAAACTGGACCTATACATAAACACCGTTAAGGTTTGAATGAATGTAGCCTTGTAAGAACTTGAATCTGACAAAATAGTCTGCCCTTCCAATCCTACAACAGCCATAAGAGAGAAAAAAATCTACATTACCCTCGTTTGACAGGAAATACTTGACCGGAAGTGGATCGGCCATATCTCCTGTATAATCCAATGGGCGGCTGTTCCTTCCTGGATCTGCAATGTATTGATCGTAAGAATCATTAGCATTTGAAAATTATTGAAAGAAACCATCGTTTTACCAACCCGTATTGGTAAAATCGGCGATGTTTTAACACAGCCGCGATAAAATCGAAAGATACTATTGAATAGATTTGCATCACCAGGCCGCGTCACTGATGCTACAAGACACTATCGCTTGTATCAATAGTTACTGTTTGTAGAGACAGGGAAGCTTAAGTTCAGAAACATCATTCAAACTTGACCTATACATAAACACCCGTTAAGGTTTGAATGTAGCCTTGTAAGAACTTGAATCTGACAAAATAGTCTGCCCTTCAATCCTACAACAGCCATAAGAGAGAAAAAAAATCTACATTACCTCGTTTGACAGGAAAATACTTGACCGGAAGTGGATCGGCCATATCTCCTGTATAATCCAATGGGCGGCCGGTTCCTTCCCTGGTCTGCAATGTAATTGATCTAAGACGCATTAGGCATTTGAAATATTGAAGGAACCATCGTTTACCAACCCGTATTGGTACAATCGGCGATGTTTTAACAAACCGTCGCGATAAAATCGAAAGATACTATTGAATAGGATTTGCATCATCACCAGGCCGCGTCACTGATGCTACAAGACCACTATCGCTTGTATCAAAAGTTACTGTTTGTAGAGACAGGGAAGCTTAAGTTCAGAAACAATCATTCAAACTTGACCTATACATAAACAACCCGTTAAGGTTTGAATGTATGTAGCCGTGTAAGAACTTGAATCTGACAAAATAGTCTGCCCTTCAAATCCTAACAACAGCCATAAGAGAGAAAAAAATCTACATTACCCTCGTTTGAACAGGAAATACTTGACCGGAAGTGGATCGGCCATATCTCCTGTATAATCCAATGGGCGGCTGTTCCTTCCTGGATCTGCAATGTATTGATCTAAGAAGCATTAAGCATTTGAAATTATTGAAAGAAACCATCGTTTATTAACCAACCCGTATTGGTAAAATCGGCGATGTTTTAACACCGTCGCGATAAATCGAAAGATACTATTGAATAGATTTGCATCACCAGGCCGCGTCACTGATGCTACAAGACACTATCGCTTGTATCAAAAGTTACTGTTTGTAGAGACAGGGAGAGCTTAAGTTCAGAAACCATCATTCAAACTTGACCTATACATCACAACCCGTTTAAGGTTTGAATGTATGTACCGTGTAGAACTGAATCTGACAAAATAGTCGGCCGCTTCAATCCACAACCGCGTAAGACAGAAAAAACTACATTAACCCACGACCGCACTTAACCACAGACCGGCTCGTGTTGCCCTTACCCGACTTGACCGAAGTGATCGGCCATACTCTCCTGTATAATCCATGGGCGGCGTGTTCCTTCTGGATCTGCAAGGTATTGATCAAGAAGCATTAGCATTTGAAATTATTTGAAAGAAACCATCGTTATACCACCTATTGGGGGTAAAATCGTCGATGTTTAACATACGCGTCGCGCTCAAACGAAAGAACTATTGAAAATAGACTTGCATCACAGGCCGCGTCAAACTGATGCTGACAAGACACTATCGCTTGTATCAATAGTTAATGTTTGTAGAACAGTGAAGCTTAAGTTTCAGAAACATCATTCAAACTTGACCTATACAGCAAACCCGTTCAGGTTTGAATGTCTTAGCCTTGTAAGAACTTGAATCTGACAAAATAGTCTGCCCTTCATGCTACAACAGCCCTAAGGAGAGAAAAAAGCTAACATTACCACCTCGTTTGACAGGAAATTTGCCCCGGAATGGACTCGGCCCCATATCTCCTGTAATACTCCAATGGGCGGCTGTGTTCCTTCCGGGAGCTGCACTTATTGAATCTAAGAAGTCATTAGCATTTGAAATATTGCAAGAAAACCATCGTTTTACCACCCGTATTGGTAAATCGGCGATGTTTTAAACACCGTCGCGATCAACGAAAGATACTGATTAATAGATTGCATCATCCATGCCGCTTCACTGATGCACAAGACACTAATCGCTTGTATCAAAAGTTATGTTTGTAAGAGACAAGTAAAGCTTAAGTTCAGAAACATCATTCAAACTTGAACCTATACATAACAACCCACCCGGGAAGGTTTGAATGTAGCCTTGTAAGAACTTAATCTGATACAAAATAGGCGCCCTTCAAATCCTACACCAAACAGTCCATCATAGAGAAAAAAATCTACATTACCCTCGTTTTGAGACCGGAATACTTGACCGGAAGTGGATCGGCCTATCTCCTTCTATCCAATGGGCGGCTGTTCCCTGTCCTGGAGTCCTGCAATGTATTGATCTCAAGAAGCATTAGCATTTGAAATTATTGAAAGAAACCATGCGTTTTAACCAACCCGTATTGGTAAAATCGGCGATGTTTTTAACACCGTCGCGATCAAATCGAAAGAATACTATTGAATAGATTTGCTCACCAGCCGCGTCAATGATTGCTACAAGACACTATCGCTTGTATCAAAGTTACTGTTTGTAGAGACAGGGAAGCTTAAGTTCAGAAACATCATTCAAACTTGACCTATACATAAACCACCGTTAAGGTTTGAATGTATGTAGCCTTGGTAAGAACTCTGAATCTGACAAAATGTCTGCCTTCAATCCTACAACAGCCAATAAGAGAGAAAAAAATCTACATTACCTCGTTTGACAGGAAATACTTGACCGGAAGTGGATCGGCCATATCTCCTGTATAATCCATGGGCGGCTGTTCCTTCCTGGATCTGCAATGTATTGATCTAAGAAGCATTAGCATTTGAAATTATTGAAAGAAACCATCGTTTTACCAACCCGTATTGGTAAAATCGGCGATGTTTTAACACCGTCGCGATAAAATCGAAAGATACTATTGAATAGATTGCATCACCAGGCCGCGTCACTGATGCTACAAGACACTATCGCTTGTATCAAAGTTACTGTTTGTAGAGACAGGGAAGCTTAAGTTCAGAAACATCATTCAAACTTGACCTATACATAAACACCCGTTAAGGTTTGAATGTATGTAGCCTTGTAAGAACTTGAATCTGACAAAATAGTCTGCCCTTCAATCCTACAAACAGCCATAAGAGAGAAAAAAATCTACATTACCTCGTTTGACAGGAAATACTTGACCGGAAGTGGATCGGCCATATCTCCTGTATAATCCAATGGGCGGCTGTTACTTCCTGGATCTGCAATGTATTGATCTAAGAAGCATTAGCATTTGGAAATTATTGAAAGAAACCATCGTTTACCAACCCGTATTGGTAAATCGGCGATGTTTTAACAACGTCGCGATAAAATCGAAGATACTATGAATAATTCATCACACCCGCTTGCTCAAGACTTCGCTTGTTCAAATTACTGGGCGGGTAGTCAAAATACTTGACTATGATTAATGTGCCTTGAATACAAAACGCCCAAATCCCCGGCCCTTTCACCTTAACAACACCATTAAGAAAGAAAAAAAAAAAAAAAAATGGCGGAAGTGGTCGTGGATCGTGGAAAACCCAAAAGTGGAAAACGGCATTAAACTCCCGCC
>NW_022981339.1:0-9300 GCF_902652985.1 Pecten maximus
TTTTTTAAATTCGGTTTAGACCTACATCTCTCATGCATGCATATGGGATCCGGATAGTCCAATTTAATTACAAGCGTTTCGTTAACACTGATCAGGATTAGGGAGTAATCATTATTTTCTTTGTGTTTCAATATTAATCTTCGCACTGAGCAAACACGTGTAAATACAGATATCTTTAATTCAAATAGAGATATCTGTATTTGAAATAGAGATATCTGTATTGCAAAGTAATTGCAGATATCTCTAATTCAATTAAAGATATCTCTATTTAAAATAGAGATATCTTTAATTGAATTCGAGATATCTGTATTCGAATTAGAGATATCTGTATTTAAAATGAAGACATCTCTATTTAAAATAGGGATATCTTTAATTCAAATAGAGATATCTCTATTTTAAATAAAGATATCTTTAATTGGACAAGAATTAAAGATATCTCTATTTAAAATAAAGATATCTCAATTACAATTAAAGATATCTGTAATTCAAATAGAGATATCTGAATTTGAAATAGAGATATCTGTAATTTAAAAGAAGATATCTCTATTTTCAGTAGAAATAGAGATATCTGTATTTAAATTAGACATATCTTTATTTAAATAGAGATATCTTTATTTAAATAGAGATATCTTTATTTAAATTACAGATATCTCTAATTAAATAGAGATATCTTCATTTCAATTGGTAAAAACCCATACGGCTTGCCATACCTATATATGAAATATATTTAAACTCGTTTTATTTTACAGTCTCGTGTGAGAAATAAGCGGTTTGACAGGCTTAAACAGTAACGTGGTGTATGTATCTTTTCAAAAAATGTAAAATTGGAACTAATTCCATTCACATTTCAAAAGATATCGTCAATGTAAACAATGACTGTCTGACAATGATATCCACAATTTCGTGACGGATGAGAAGTCACGGAGTCAATGGGGACCGACGTCGGCGCCACCTATTACCAAAATTTTGAACTATTAGGCTTAGGGAGATAACTTGAAAGTAGTTTCGGTTAGAATACCCGCATATATATGTAGCTAAAAATAGAACATAATATGTGCCGTATTCCCGGAAGTATAGTAGGCGCTTAGCGACATATATGGCGGTCCGGATCCAGTCCCCAGTACCTGGATGTACCCGACATCCAGGGATGGGGTTTGTTTACGTGTGTGAATCGTGCGAGAACAAGTTAATTTGTGTGGACTGTGTAACAGACAGTCATAACGGTCACACACTAGGTAAACTGACTGATCACGTGGTGGACCAGAAACGGGAAATACAGCAGTATGTTCACGAGCTTTCCAAAACGGATACTTCGAAAATCGAGGAATTAAAAGATGTTCGTGTATATGAGACAAACGGTGGACGATATCAGAAAGTCATCAGTGATATTAAACGTCAGGGAAAACAGATGAAGTATGACATAGATAGTGCCATTGCCTTGCTAGTGAAAATGTGTACCGAGTCAGAGAAAATCAATAGAGATATTTCTGATAAAAACGAAACTGCAGACTTAACCAAACATCTTAGAGAGGACCTAAAGCCAAGACTGGACAGACACGAGCAGGAACTGACACCCGATGCAACTGTTGACGTCACTACATTAGGACGGGAAATGGAAAATACTTCAATTGATCCACCCTCTCCTGGGCGTTTGCAGACAGTGGAGTTCAAACCAGGGACCGTCTCCAGCGAACTACTGGAACGCATGCTTGGTAAGGTACTTGTCGACGGAGAAGTCCAGTCGTACAAACCTATTCCGTTTCCTGTGCTTCTGTCCGATTTTAAGACGTCGTTTCTTTTCGATGTATGCCGCACATGTCCTACAGGTGACACGGCATGGTTTTCGCACTGGGGAGACGAATACGTGTATCGATTGGATATAAAAGGTAATGTGAAGGAGGAGATAAAGTGTGAGTTAGAAGTCCAAGCGATCTCCGTATCCCCGACTACAGGCAGAGGGTGGCTGTGTGTCTGTGAGGACCAAAGTATCCGGGAAATCACAACGGGTGGTGCCATAGTTACTCGCTTTACTGTTCACCACACACCAGCTTCTTTGTGTATCACTAGTGACGACATGGCGATAGTAGGGATGGAGGGAGAAATTCAAATATACACTACAGACGGCCGGGCAGTGTCAGATGGAGCAGGAAGCCCATGTCGACAGATGGCAGTGTGGCCTCATCACCTGGCGTCCTGTAAGCAGACTGGGGATGTAGCTGCTGTTGACAGCGAGGGTCTATCGTATGATGAGTACATTGGTATGGAGGAATCAGACATACAGCCACACGTCATCGTGATGGATAAGTACCTGAACCGGAAGTTCATCGTTAAAGACTTTGGTACAACTGAATCAAAAGGAACTGCCAATCAGCCAAAGTGTTACCCGCACGATGTTTGTTTTGATAGCTCTGGCGATGTTCTTGTAACGGAAACTGTCACCAAGTCAGTGCGACTGATTGACGGGAGTACTGGTCGCTGTATGAAGACTTTTTATGAATCTTATGTTCACGTACCATGTTGCATCAGCCTCCACGAGGACGGCACCTTCTGGATCGGACATGGGACAGGGTATTACATGGCCGTTTTGGGAAATTGTCACCAGCTGGCTGAAAAATGGGAAGATTAACGCGGAAAGGCCTATAATTGCTAAATCGACCTATATCGCCACCCGATAATACCGTGACTCTCGCCTACCGCTAATCAAATCCACAGAAATGAAATTCCACACTATATTCATAAATAGGTACAGGATGTTGTATTAAAACAATAGGCGATTTCTACTCATATTGTGTTTGTGATGTATATATGTGTGTCAATGTTTGGCATCGCCATTCACGATGGAAGCTCCGAGGGGAAAAAAACGTCTGTAAAAAGACGAACTGCGGCTCGATTTGTGATTTTTCTATGTATTCTACCCAAATAAATTAAGGATATAGAATATTACCTTTTTGTTGTATTTCATCAAATTTCGATACTACCGCCACCCTCGTTATACCACTGAAATAGCCGTGGACAAAAGGTGGCGGTATAACGAGGGAATACTATATATGATGTATATATATGGGTCAAAGAAGTAATATAAACAGTACAATCCAGATAACACTGGATCCTCACATAAATGTATGGAGGATACGAATTACTTGTAATGATTATATGGGGCAAAGAAGTAATTCAAACAGTGTGGACAATGGTTCTAGTGTTGAACATGATACAGTCACGCTAGTATCCGCCTTCGGCCCACGTTTGCCGAAGGGTTCATTGTTGTTTCTCCAGTTACTAAAACATTATTCTTATTGTATTTTATTGTATTTCCAGTACTTCTTATATATATTATGTGATTGTATTTGTATTTTTTGTGTTTTGATAAAGGGCGGATTGCCTCGAAAATTTAACAAGCCTCATTGTCCACACTGTTTGAATTACTTCTTTGCCCCATATGATGTATATATATATATATATTCGGGGAAAATCCCTCCAGCATTACTTTAACATTGCAAATTAACTAAATTTCAAAGATACAACTGTACACAGCTATATACAATGCATTTATATATAAGATGCAATATATGTTTTTAGTAATGCTAAGTTATTTTGTTAAAGATTCGAGATATGATTCTAAGATAAAGTATATAGTGAAGAAAGAAAATTAAATTTAAGTTCTTGATACTTTAACGACAATCTGTGTTTTGTTAGGCTATTGTTATAAGGTTGTGATTTCAAAATATTTTATTAATAATGCATATATAATGCATACAAATATTTATGCATGCGGATTCAACATTGTCAGTAGAATCGGACATCAGGCTAAATCTATATTGGCCTTCTTCTAGAAAAACTAAAAACTAAAAAAAAAAAATGTAACCTGACAGAAAGATGTTATGTTCCTTTTTTATCCTAAAGTATAACTATAAAGTATAAGAATTACATGTATATACAAGAGTAGAGAGGAGAGGTACAACATGCGCCCTACCAATACCTAGATAGAAGATATAATTTATCAAATAGAACAATGGTTATGCAAGAATTCTTAAAAGCAGCATTAATCTTGGTAAAGTGAAGGCAGTTGTGTGTACCTCACGTGCAATAAGACAGTAAAAGTAAACATTGTAATGTATTTGCATATGTATGGCTTTAAATCAGTAAGTGTAGATCTTGTTACTATTTGTCGTTCCTAGAATGTCCATAGCTGAGTCAGTTATTAGTATTAGGCAGGTAAGATCGAATTGAATCATGGGTAATAAAAAGCACGTGTTGACGCCGCCATTTTCTATGTTTGTCGCTGTGTCAGTCCCTAGATATCTAACAATCATCCTACATATGTAATCTTACAAGGCATACAAATAAATACCAGATATCACAAAACTTATGGTATAGACCACGTGATGTCGCTGATGATCTGAATAGAACAGTACTGAGGCAGATGAACTGAGATCCATGTGACGGGATTTTGAAATAATGTAAATTACAAACCAGTTATAACATACATGTACAAGAACCTTCTTCACTTAAAACGTTGAGTGCCGACAAATTTACTACTGTTTACCAGCAAACAAGGGAAATGCGACAGTCGTCATGGACCCCGACGATTATTAGGGCAAAGTCGTGGTCATGCTCCAATATTACAAAACATGACAAATTTAATACTTGCCCAACATATTTTTTTTTTTTAAACATGTCTCAGTCATCCTGTCTAAGTTGAAAAATAAAAGTCAGATCACAGAATCACATTATTGACACCTATGCCCTGCTGTAGAGAATATTCATAGAATGTACTTCACAACCAATATCCATAAACAGAGGAATCCACTGTGGCCTATTTTGGACTTTACGTGTTGCTTTTGTTGCAATATCTCCGGCATTCTGACTGATATGCTATAGGACCTCTAGTTGAGAAAACACCATATCAACACCAAACCATACTATCTATCAGAAGCACTTCGATACAACTGTGGGAAACCCAGTGTGTTTCATTTAGAGAATGAAGTCATAGCCGCTGCCCCTGTGTAATGCAGCTTGTGGAAACGATATGTTGATTACATATAAGAATATGTCAAACGGGATCTCAAGAGGAATTGTCCTTCTTGCTATGTGGTAGAAAGAGGATGCCGCTGTCAAAGTATTGGTCTCCCGTTAAAAAGACAAACATAGAACAATATCTCGCAGCTTCCAGTCTCGCCACCCTTTACATCAGAAGTTGGAAATCGTACGAACTTCGCTGTATTAGTGCGATTTAATTGCCAAAGAACAACAAAATACGAAAGCAGAATCACATCCGTATCGCTATGAAGACTTAGATATTCTGGTTGGGCCCATGAGAGGGTAGGTAAACAGCAGAAAGGAAATAAAGGAAAGAATAGGATGAAAGGGCTGTCCTAACTCATCCAGAGGATATATCGCGGACAAGTCATGAAACCCAATGTAGAGGAATAAGATACGGCTTTTTCATTTCCTTCAACTGTATTCAAGCACGGCGTCATGAATAATATGACGTAACGATATACTCTATTTGGCGTACATGCAATTTCGTTAATTGATAATTGTTATGAATTAATTAGTATAAAGTTGCATATCAATGAATGTGTAAATTTACACACAGTAAAATGATTTAACCAGTCTCTAAGGTAGCACTACAGTTTTTTTTATTAATTAACCAGTCTCTAAGAGATGATATAGAAATCGATTAAAGTGTTGTTTTACTCAGAAATGCTCGTCAAAGTGTTTTCTTTAGACAGGTTTCAGACCTGTCGACTAACCGCTCTCACCAGCCGTATCCTAGGCTCGGTTATAACCGGAACAAGGACGTTAAGCCCCATCAATCAATCAATCAATCAATCAATCAATCAGCTTTTGAGTCGGGTTTCCAAGTGACCGAGTTCTTGCAAAGAAAATAATTTGATAGGCGTTGTTTTTCTCTAGAAGCAGCAATAAAGGTAGCACCATTGTCCGATATCATGGTAGATGCCTCCTGTTCGATAAGCGGCGAGATGCAAGAATGAAATTTTCCTCTGACAAATCATCACTTAATTCAGGATGAACTGCCCTCATATTCGCAATAGTTAATAAGCACAAGTATACCTATCCTACAATCTCATTGTCCCAAACACAAATAAATCTACACCGGTAACAAGTAAATTGATTTGATTTTATTAATCTATCCTTGGGTGGGTTGGGGCCGCGGTGGCCGAGTGGTTAAGGTGTCCCGACACTTTATCACTAGCCCTCCACCTCTGGGTTGCGAGTTCGAAACCTACGTGGGGCAGTTGCCAGGTACTGACCGTAGGCCGGTGGTTTTTCTCCGGGTACTCCGGCTTTCCTCCAACTCCAAAACCTGGCACGTCCTTAAATGACCCTGTCTGTTAATAGGACGTTAAACAAAAACAAACAAATTATCCTTGGGTAATGATGGTATTCTGGGGTTTGAAATCAAACAAGTATATATTTTAGTCTTTATCGGTTCAATGATATCCAAAATATTTGACGCAGTAGTGTAACTGTGCTACCGATTCCTGAGTGGAATTGATTCACGTGTGCGTCAATCATAATCTTCTCAGCTCATCATTCGAAGTGTAGTACATTTTGTGGCTTCACACAGCAGCTTTATGTATTCTTCCGTCACAAAGAATGATATCTTGTTCGTCTATATTTTATTTTGTTTCCCATTCTTTATTTACGTAATTTCATCATGATAGTGTTTTTTCAAATGCGTGTTTGTGTTCACTTCTATTGGACCATGTCAAGTGGGGGTGGATTGCTAGATGAACCGAAATACAAATGTTGTGGCTCCGAGTAATTTCTTGTATGACATATCCATAACATTGGGAACTCCTGATTATCTTTGATTTGAATGACGTTGAGACAATAACTTGTATTTTGATCTCTGGTTGGTCTATCCACTGTTGCTATTCCGTGTCCTGTGTCGTCCAGGCCCGTCCTTTAAACCATAAGTGGTTTGATTAAAAATTCTTCACTGACATTCCTCTCGAAAGCAAGTATGTGGGGTTATAATCTGTCGGACGATATCTCCACTGAGCATACGGCACCAATCTTTTGATGTCATCAGCTCTGTTTCCTACGAAAGAAGACCATGCTTTGCTTTGCTCAGCACTATTTGACTAATTGCAATGTTGATGACAACTATTGAACTGAATTGAGTTTTGGTCATACAACTGTTCTAGTTCTAGTTTAGCAATGGTTATCTTTTTAAAGTGTGCACCTCTGTCCTTAGCCACGGCAAGCTCTGTTTGTTGACAGGAAACACAATCAGACTGATTTGAACCTGTAAGTGTTTAAACCATATCCTGGATCTGAGCCATCTTTTCACCAAAAGAATCTCGTCAATTCGCGATTCCCTTCGTCCTTCTCTATATCTGCTGACGTAGCCATATTTATTTTCCCGGAAACACAGAAGAATAACGGTTAAATCGTGAAGTTGTGGTGACACACTCATCAAACAGCCATTTCAATTTCAAACTTGGTGTTGCCGAATTCGCCCGACAACCACAACTGCAGTCAAACACGATTATGTTTTTTCCCATCGTTTCATCCACCCTCACTATGGATCCACGTCTCTCCTATTCATTAATGATATCACCATATATTTGCAGTATGGACTGTTCCATTGCATAGCGTGTTACAACATTTTCTATACGACTTAAGACAGTATTTCTGTTGGTTGGTAAAGGTATGTGCTTCTCATGCCGTGGAAGCTTTGTGTAATATATGTTTTCCCTTTGTTCGATTGAATACTCTAAAAACTTCGCCATGATCTTTCCCGCTCTTTATGTCCTCCTACCGCTTCCACTTTCCATTTTTTCTATATCTCAAATTCCTCTTTTGTGTGATACCATGGTATTCTTCATTGAAATGTTCGACGTTTTGTTCGTTTGTCCATATAACTGGCCCCGACAAAATGTGACCAACCTTTGACTGGGTAGCAGTAGGGCCATTTCCTCCGACAGTCTTATCCTGAACATTTCCCAGTAGTAAACCGCACCGACGGGTAGATAAACTCCAACCGAATCGTCAAATGAGAAAGGATGTGCAAGTTCAGTCAGACCCGACAAATACGTAATGTTTGCGAAATCACGACTTTACATGTATGTTTGTATCGGTACGGCGATTTCTGGGACAATCAACACCTCTATCAATGCGTCATCTTCGTCAACAGCTTTCACAAAAGCCCGTAAGATTCACGGAATCTTGTTTATGTAGCCTTAATCGTAACTCAGCGCTAATGATTCCGTGATAATTGCCATCGTCAAACGTATGTTGGTTTCAGCACAAGCGTGATCCGAACAAACGGGTGAGTTAACTTTTCCATTCGAGACCTTCGCGTTTTTATAAATTGTATCTTCCTCTGGGTAAATGTAACAAGTTGGCACTGTGAGTTTGCACAAGCTGCACATCAACTTAAATTGTATGTATGATGCCGTTAATGACATTTCCTGTAATTGCCGTTTGTATGTGATTGACATGCGCGCATCGTGGTCTACAACCCTACGAGTTTATTTATCACGCACGGTCTGATTGTTATGGTCGACGAGATACTCTTAGAGTTTCTATAGTGGAATTGTTTTGTTGATCTATTTTCGCGCGGACAAGGAAGGCTATACTGTACTGGGAATGTTTTCAACTCAGTCAACATGATTCCCCGTTTCCATAATATTTGTTTCATGCAACAGACACTGTTATCTTTGCGAATTTTCCCCGAAAGTTTGTTCAAAATGATAGCCATTCAATATAATAGAATGATTTCATTCCTGACAGTGAGGGCGTGTATAGCTGCCATGTAGGCTAAGTACATGAGCCCATGCTTGTTGTTACACAACACCCACGACAATCAACACATTAATATATGTTTTTCCACAGTCGTCTTTACTAGCGTTTAGTACAAGGTGTGTAACCGAGCCAACCCTCGTCTATGACTGCCCAACTTAGCTCTACCGTTTGTTTTTACTGTTCCTATCAGATTAATTACTTATAAAAATTTGGTGTCCTGGGAAGGTCAACTCTGAGGTACACTGGTCCGTAGCACATGCCACATCAATTTGATAATGCCCCTTACTTCTCCAGCATACACTAATTAGATGTCAACAGACCCCACCGGTTATCTATTGATATATGGAGACTGTCTCCGCATCACTTCTACACAGAGTCCATCTGCTGGCTATACCGTTACATTAAGATTAAATACCTGTATTTAATCTAACACGGAAATTTTTCTAATTTCTAACCTTTAACACCTCCCTCCTAAAAATAAACTTCTATAACAAGAGAAGTTTATAGGACTGATATCTATCT
>NW_022981340.1:0-9299 GCF_902652985.1 Pecten maximus
TTTCATGCATAAAAGCTATATAGTTTCTCCATCCCCGGTCAATATTATAGCAACAGTAATGACTACATTGTCATCTTCTATACTTGTCACTGCTCTGTAGGTAGGTCATAGGGCATACAAAGTGCTGTCCCCGTTCCATGATGGTAAGAGGCGACTTAATTTCGGATCATATCTTTTCTTTTCTGTCGACTTTCTTCTTCCTAATGTCTCTTGACAATGACTTTTGGCCTTTCCCTGGTGGAGACAAACCAGAGTCTGTACTGATGGTACATGTACATTTTTCGGGTAGGGCGACTGGTATATCCGTTGTCAGTATAATGTGGTCGGATGGGATGTCTTACTGGATGTCTTTGGCAGAATAATTATTTCAATAATGTAGTGTTCTTGCGCAGTGTCCTCAATAGAACTTTGATTTCTATTAGTTATTTTCCAATAAAGGATCTAAATTTATATATACGGGTATAGCATTATATGGATATGTGTAATTAAATGTGACATAATATTAAATTACCAATTAAATCTAAACGTTAGCTCTGTAATTATACATACTTTCCTGGTTGATCGAGTACTTATCCAGTCTATAAGTACAGAAGGGTGTGTAACGAATCTCGATATCGTAACATATTACACAATATATCACACTTTCTTTTTTACTCCAGCTTTGAGACAATGTGTGAGATAGTTTCTACTTACCATTTTCATACAACCAACTAATTTATCTCCATAGTGCCCGCTCCGGGCAATTGAGGCCTATTCCAAAATATTGATTTTTTTCCTTTATTAATTAGAAACACATTTTTTTTAATCAAATCTTATGTTTCTGCATTGTAAATAGGACTTTCCTAAATATAAATACCGAGATGACAAAATATATATAACATTTACACTGGGTTAGTTTGCAATAAACTGATTTCAACCAAGTCATCGATCTACATGGAGGCATATAACGTGAAGTATGTAATGATGAACACAACGTTATAACTAGACCTTATTACCAAATACAACTCATAGGGAAAATAAAATATGTATAAAACTCCTCTATCTACTCCATTATAAACAACACCGACACAAATACTACATTTTGCCGACTAGCCTGCCGCGTAGAGTACGGTAGCCAGAGTTTATTTTAATTTTGCATTTTGAGCAAATTACAAATGTAACATGACCTCGCACGTATATATATACCCGTCCCTCGCTTCCACTCATATCCTCATATGTGACGTTTATTGTAGAAGTTGAAATTAAAAGATCGAGTCCTGGGCTAAAAACCAGAGATAAAAACATGTTTTTCTCAATAGTATGTTTCAGAATAAATCGTTCTTTTTTAAATATGTATATAAAAAACTCTGGAAAACCTTGGACTGATCCGGGATGGACAAAAATATTGAAACAAATGTTTTACCCCTAATCACCAAGATGTACAGCACATATAAAAAATATTCGGAAATTATACTATTACACAATAAAATGTATATATACATTTGTATATATATAAACGAATACAAGTGCATTGCAAAACTTGTCAAGTTTTGGTGTTAACCGTACTGTGGGCAGCTAGATAATGATATTTCACCTTACTACAATACCCTATTTCACCTGTATCACGTGATCTATTACACGTACGGAGCGAGTAGCACGAGCCGTTTATACAACATTTTCCCGGCTTATACTAGCGAAACGCGGGAAAATTTAAGTATAAAACTCCTCTATCTACTCCATTATAAACAACACCGACACAAATACTACATTTTGCCGACTAGCCTGCCGCGTAGAGTAGAAACGCAACAATTGGGGGTTCCGGACATGTGAAGCTGGGACCAAATGGTAAACTCTACAGCTCTAAGGACCTGGACACAGCTAACCTTTTTTCTACCGTGTCCACCACATAACCATCCTTACTACCCTCGCTCTTCCAGCGTCCGTGTCTCTTCCAGCATCTCTCGTTCACGGTAGAGTTAGCCGCCGCGCTAGCGCCGCCTGATCTCAGAGAGTGTAAACCAAGATTAAGGTTTGGTCCGACCAAACGTAGTCTGGTAATAATCGCTTCCCTGGCTCTCGTGTAACTTAATCGTTTGTTTTTATAAACCAATTTGCAAATGTCTTTTGATCTGAAAATTGGACGGAAAATATAAAACTCACTATCGAGAGTAATGCCGGATAGCTCCGTATATTTCTGAAACATCTGGTAAGGACAGGCTAAAGTATGTCCTTTACTTATGAGAACTTCGTTACCGTTCCTATATTGATCGGTTTTGCTTTTTTCAATATACAACAATAAATGACTATCGCGAACTTTTATGTCGACACCGCGCAATGCACTTACTTCGTCATATCTCAAAAAACCTGCAAAACTCAGCAGTATCATACACAAATCTCTGATAACGACGAGATCGTCTGAATCTTTGAACATCTCACACAATCTAACAAGCATTTCTACGTTCACTGGATCTTTTTTACACACTTTGGGCCTGGCAATTCTGCGGGCCGCCTCCTGAAGATTTGATATAAATGCATTTTTTGTGGGATCAATAAAATTATTAAGTTCGTGAGCCCATTTGATCCCGTAAATAGCAGAGTTAATGGAATGATACGAAAAATTATTATCTAATAAATGCGTGATATATAACGCTACGTGTATGGGCTGTGCTGGTAAATGATTAAAGCCATGTCCTTTGATAAAAGATTCCCACCTCTTGAAACTGTAGTAATATGCCTTGGTCGTATTGTCACTTTTGGATTGTAGCAAAAAATGTGCCATCTTCCTGGATAATTTGCCCAAACCGCTATCACCCATTACTCCACTTCCGATTGCGGCTGCAGTCACATTAGTATGTAGGTCTAGGCCTGAAGGATGGAAACAAAAACCTAATTAATTACAAATTAGAGCTATGAATCTAAATTTTTGTGAAACCTTGCCAAATATACCGTTATTACCCCTCCCTTTGTGGGTGAAACTTTCTCCTTTGAAATACATTTTGTGCTTAAAAATTCCACTACTAACACACTGTTCTACTTTAGGCCAATATGCCGCAGATTTCCATTCCGGAATTATCAATACCCCTTTTGCCTTTTCGTATTCTATTTTCTGAATAGTCTTAGCTATCAAACTTGGTGGTGGAACTAACCAGCTGAATTCTGAATTCCATTTAAAGTCAAATGCGTTTATTCCTGAGGTCCCTGCACACCAAAATCTTGAATAAAATTTTTCGCACTTTCTGTTGTAATCGCATGCGAAACAATCAACTGTGAATTCACCAAACAGACATGACAACTTTCTAAAAACCCATGTCTGAACACCCCAATCATCGTAATCACTCTGCCGACTCAGCTCGTCGGCGGTACCGTTTTCCGCTCTAGGAATCCACTTAGGGCGCATGTGTATAGCTGCCAAATGGCATGTACTTACGATATCGCTGGCGATTTCGTGTAGCTGCTCTTTTCGACTGCCTATTGAGAGAATGATCTGTACATTTTTGTTATCAGTGTTCAGTTCTACCGACTTACCTGTCAATAAGGGTAAATTGTGTTTGACAACTCTATTAACTGCCTCTAATTCTCTCCAAGTGGAACTAGCGTGTTTTTCAATGTAACTCCATGACCCAAACATATCCTGGGTACCAATATGGACATTGCCACTGGTAGCTAAATAGCCGCCGTAACCTTCAAATGAAGCATCAGTAAACAACGCAACATCGAACGTCGTGCCTGTCAAATGACCAATGTTTGAACCTCCTTCGTTCATTTTTTGAATGTTTTCCCGCCAAAAATCGATCTCATTTTCAGCCTGCTTAGTTACTACTACCGCTGAATTCCAAGACGCTCTTTCCAAAACACACCTATACATACTGCGCGTATGAAATCGCACGTTGTCCCCTAATACCGCATGGGTGGAAATTAACTGTCCAACGATGGAAGCCAGAAAACGAACGCTGACTACGTGTCTACCTACGCTCAACTGAGCCTTAATGTTCTCCAAGTACTGGATGACCTTTTGGATACGCTCAGGAGATACATGTAACCTGTTTTCCTTTGTATCCCATATGAAACCTAACCACTGCAATCTCTGTACGGGTATCCAAGTACATTTTTCCTCAGCTAATAGAAATCCGAGACTTATCAGGTCAGACCTAACCTGTTGACTAATTCTTTGTACCGCCTCGACAGACTTACCTCCCCCTATTCCGTCGTCCAAATACATCAGAATATTAAATCCTTTCGTTCGCCAGAATTTAACCACCTCTTTGGTAACTTTTGTGAAAATATGTCCTGCTGTACTGATACCAAATGGTAGCACGTTGAATACGTAAAACTTACCTTGCCAACCAAATCCTAGGAATGTGCGATGTGGCGGATAAATCATGATGTGATGATAAGCAGATTTGAGGTCGAAACTGAATAAAAAATCCCCCTTGTCAAATGTGCTTCTGGCTACTTGAGCGTCCTCATATTTAAATCGAAATTGAAACAAATGTGGATTGACATGTCTGCAGTCTAGTACTAATCTAAGCTTGTCCTTTTTGTTACAGGCCACTGTCAAAGGATTGACTACCTCTGGTTTTTTTGTTACCATGGAAACGCATACTTTTTTAACCAAATTTTGTATTTCTTGTGTAACGAACTCGGCATTATTCTTAGCAGATTTATTGTTGTCTAAAACAGTACTTACCGGGGTGGTTTTCAATGGTATCTTGTACCCTTCTTTTATAATGTCGAGAATATGACCGTTTTGTGTAATTTTCTCCCACTGGTGTACCTGAGCTAATAGCCTGCCTACTGGCGTCGTCACAGCGTCGCCTCCGACCAAAACATTTAGATTACTGGATACAGTATTACTCACCGTATTCAAATGAATTAAAGAAAAACTACTTATCTTGTCATTGGTGAGTCTTGCTCCCTTGGGACACTCCCCTTTCCAATGACCATGGTCCCCACAATTGAAACATCTCCCAGGCTTCTTTAGCGGTGTGGCTCTCGTGCACGTGCTGTGGTCCATTTCACCGTTCCCAGCCCTGTGTACAGTGTGGTTGTTTTGTCGAAACGCTGGATTATAAGGTCGCCTGTCGTTCTGACGTTTTTGACGTTCTGCCTTGATTTTCCTATCGGCTCGTGACTGTGCCTTGATAATCCTCCTTTCGTCGTCGCTGTCGTCGGCCAAAGGATTTGTTTCGTACTCGCTGACGGCGAGCCAACCTGCCTCGGACGAGTCTGCTAATTTAATTAGCTTTTGGCGGTGGGAAACTAACTGCATACCTTGTTCGACTTTTTCCATAAGGCTTGGTGTGTGTTCGTTGTTCATGGAGGAAACAACTGCCTCAACTTCCTTAAATTTGTTTAAAACTCTGACGTTGTGTTTGTGTTGCTCCTCATTTCCACGTTTTTTGAATTTATAATCACCGCTAATATTGTCCGCAAGCCGCGCGTTCTCTGACGACATGGATTGGAATAAGTTTCTCATTTCGCTCATTATGTTGTTTTGTGATTGAGATATGGCTGCTGTAATCTGGGCCTGTATGCGGACGTCTGAATTCGAATCCATGGTGTTAACCGTACTGTGGGCAGCTAGATAATGATATTTCACCTTACTACAATACCCTATTTCACCTGTATCACGTGATCTATTACACGTACGGAGCGAGTAGCACGAGCCGTTTATACAACATTTTCCCGGCTTATACTAGCGAAACGCGGGAAAATTTAATTATCTGTTTTAGAAAAACACACAATATGTTAATCGGCTGTTTATGTAAAATGCGGATGATCGTATGGCCCAGAATACAAAACCCGAATTCGCTGGTGTACCATGTAGGGAAAATGACGTCACTGGAAGAACGTCGTGACCTTTTATTTGAGGGGATATGCCCCCTTACGTGTTCTAGTGCCAATTTTCTGGTATAATAAAATAAAGAACAATTACTAATTGTAATGGGAAACATTTACAGAAGTCCCCAAAATGACCCCACAGTCGTACCGCTGTTTTCGCCATCCCTAAAAACCACTGAAAACTAATTTTCAATAAAATCGAATAATATTGAAATTGCGACAAATCCGAGCCTAGTAAATGACTATTTTATTAAAATGTGAAAGTGAGGTTACGAGAGTGACCGGTGTCCCATGATGTATCTAGATACCAAATTTCAGCAAAATCTGACAATATCTGAAGAAACACTGCTTCATTTATCGAACTGTCGACCACAGTCTTCCACAGCACGTCATCAATACAGAAACTGTTTTCCAGGTCGAAATCATTTAAGGCGAATATTGGAAAAATCATTACTAGTTTTACATTCATGTATAAGAACAATAATACATACAGTCTATGTACATTGTACCGGAGTGGTATGATGTTCTGTTGTTGATGTGAGGTTGAGTTTGGGGACTCGCTTACATGGCAACAAATATCAACGGACACACAAAAACACGTCTTCTCGTGTATAAAGGGAATTTGAGTTTCAAATTATCTCCCCCTAGACCGTATGCCTTTACTGTTACAAATGTACACTGTAAACTGTGGGATTAAGGTTACACCAAAAGGGGTGGCACCACAGCTGCCACCCTTTTCGGTGCAACTTAACACTAATTTTTCAGTTTACACCAACGATGTAAACTAAAGAAATTAGTGTTAAGTTACAAACAAAAAAAAGGTTGTAGCTGTGGTGCCACCCTTTTTGGTATAACCTTAACCTCGGAACGAGTGTTAGATTAAACCTTTTATGGTGTAATCTTCAACTTATCTTATTCTCCAACTAGCATTTTCTTCATCCGTAACCAGTGTAACCTTCATCCGTTACCAGTGTAACTTTCATCCGTATTCAGTGTAACCTTAATCCTTAACCAGTGTAACCTTCATCCTTAACCAGTGGAACCTTCATCTGTAACAAGTGTAAAGATCACCCATAACCAGTGTAATCTTCGTCCGTTACCAGTGTAACTTTCATCCGTAACAAGTGTAACCTTCATCCGTAACTAGTGTAACCTTCATCCGTAACTAGTGTAACCTTCATCCGTAACAAGTGTAACCTTCATCCGTAACTAGTGTAACATTCATCCGTAACTAGTGTAACCTTCATCCGTAACTAGTGTAACCTTCATCCGTAACAAGTGTAACCTTCATCCGTAACTAGTGTAACCTTCATCCGTAACTAGTGTAACCTTCATCCGTAACAAGTGTAAATTCACCCATAACCAGTGTAACCTTTATCTGTAACTAGTGTTTCATTCCTCCCTAACCAGTGGTACCCATATATCGAACCAGTGTTAGCTTAATCTGTAACCAGTGCCACTATCCTCCTATATCAGTGAAAGTATCTTCATTGCTATAATGTTGACCAGTGCTGTTTTATCTTACTCAAGAATCCAGTTAATTCTCGTTAACCACTTCTCTTCTGTATTTTAAAAAACTTTTGTTTATCAACTGATTTTGACAACTCTTTTCTGTTTTTCAGGACCTGCGTGAATTAAAGACAAATCTTGTCTCTTGAATTTAACTGAATACCCTAGCATGTATATATCGTTATTTAACTAACATGTCAGTGCTCATTAACTTGTGGTCAAGTGTAAACAAGAGAAAATATCAAACAAAAAAGTTGTATTCTTAACAAAACAAAACTTGACAGTACATGTATATAAATCTACTGAAGCATCAACGAAATGGTCAACTAAAAGAGGCTTTCCAATTTTAATCCATACCTATTAAAATTTCTATCATGCAATCCATATGTATACATATTGTTTTAATTTTCAAAAAACAAAACAAAAAAACAAAAAAACAAAACATGTTCTTTGAGGCACACATTTTAAATGACCTTTCAACTGAAAAACCAATTCAGAAATGATTAACATTCTGATAATGGAAGCAAAAAAAGGAAAAACAAAAATAACAAAAGTTACGAAATATTTGATACTACTCACGTAATGGATGAGAATGACTAAAAGGTTTCCAAGTTATATTGCATTCTAAAATACATTTATAACTTTAATTAATATAAGATCCGATACAATTTCCAATATTAAAGCAAGGCATGGCATACTATCACATATATAATACAAATCACTGGGACCTAGTACCCTGACAAAGGTATCTCTGATCATGATCTGTCTAGCAAAATCATAGGTACAGACAATGCAATAAAGATTTTCTTATTCATAAGCATACATTACATGTACATCTTACCTAAACATACAATGTAGAACTGACAAAATCAGCTGTTTGCTACATTGTTTTTTTATCTTGATTTTGGATGATCAAAAATGAAAACAAAAATATGTTACACACATAACAAGAGACCACAGACAGAGGGATCTTGGCGCCCACAATTGATCTTCATTTGTGTAGAAGTTGGTTCTTTTTTCACTCTTGATGTATTCATTTTATTATACCTTTTATGAAATCTGCATGTTCATTTTAAGAAATAGCACTTACATATGAAATTTAAGAATGATT
The DNA here is from genome assembly GCF_902652985.1 of Pecten maximus. Classification (NCBI taxonomy): domain Eukaryota; kingdom Metazoa; phylum Mollusca; class Bivalvia; order Pectinida; family Pectinidae; genus Pecten; species Pecten maximus. Next base: position 8,441 of record NW_022981340.1, read on the forward strand.
CTTGGAGTACTTGTTGAAAAAAAAGCAATAAAAAACTATTACTGACAAATTCAAGATGCCTAGCTATCTGTAGACCATATTGAATTTTGGATCTGTCAAAAAATGGTCCATATATGTACACAGCTACGAATTAAGGGGAACTTGCATATGTATGGCATTTTAGAAGGAGCAATTAAGAAGAGAGAAAAAAGCGATCATAAGGAATGTTCAAAGACAGAAAGATGGATGATTGAACACAGACCTAGAGTGATTTGAATAGTAGATCATCAAATGGTTGGCTAAAGATATAAACTTGTCAATACCTCATTCATATCTTGTTGAATGTAATGGCATGAGAAAAGCTTAAAAAAATGTTCAATCAGACTTGATAAAAACTCTTGTCTTATATTCTTTTGGATTTACATATATATATAAATCCACAACAAAAAAGTAATACTCTTTCAACTTAGCTCACATCACAAAAACATTAAAATCAATATAAAACAAGAAAAGCTGAAATATGAAATCTTAATGTCTGCCCAAACTTGACCATTCAACCATTGGTAGTTTCCATTCAAATTGTAATGAAATTTAATACCATATTCAAGATAATTATGTATACATATATATATATACATCAACTACATCATGTATCATTAAAATTCATGTGTGTACTGTACTGGAGACGGATTTTACACAAGTGTTTAACACTTGTTTCCGAATCCAATTCATCCCTAAGTGTGTTCGCTGTATTGAATGTAACGGATGTATATGGAAAGAAATAAAGTTTATACTAAGATAATTATGTACCCATCTGCTATTTAGAATCAGTTTCACCCATTAAAGGTTCATAAGAAAGACAAAAGAGACTTGTTTTAAT
>NW_022981341.1:0-9382 GCF_902652985.1 Pecten maximus
TGGGTTTGTTGGGTTTTTGGGTTTTGGGGGGGGGGGGGGGGGGGGGGGGGGGGGGGGGGATTGGAATTTACATAGTATGATGCTATTATCTACGTCATCTGTATATTCCTTAGGCTTTCCTTACCTTGTAATGAGTTTTCAGGTATACTTGCAGCATAGGTATTCTGTACAAACTTCGGGGTATTATCATTTTCATCCTTTAAATTGAAAAGACACAAAATATTAATTTGGAGTCGTCATCAATCATGATTTTTTTCTCTACAATGTGACAGTTGAATAATAATCTTAAATATTAATTATGTTGTAGATAATCCAACATATTCAATATACCATGAGCAATTATCAGACCTTAGCAACACTATGCAATGTATTAGATATTAACTCACATGGACGTTGATTGTAACAGTTATGTTACTGTATAGAGGCGGTATCCCCCGGTCTTCTGCGATGACGATCAGTTGTATCTGTCCATCTTCTGACGGAGGTGTGAGGTTTTCATAGTCGAGAGGATATTCAGCGATAAGCTCGCCAGTGATGTCGTTGATAGTAAAATTACTCTGAAGATTTGTGTCTGGTATGTGTAGTTTGTACCACACATCACTATTATTTGTACCGCTCTCATCGGCGTCATTTGCCTGTTTAGACAAAAACAAACACTATTACGTTTGGAAAATGATGAGTATATAATTACATTTTCGTCCTGACAAGTGTTTGTCTAAAAAGAAAGGGATTTGACATGGACAACAAGACAACCGTTATCGCGGTCTATTTTAATGACTGTATAATATAATTGCCATTTCACGGCCTATTCTATCTTTGCCTGGAATGAAACCTCAACTATATATCAATTATTCGGGCGGTTTCTGTGCAGACCGAAGCCTTCATCGCCTCGACACAAGTAAATGTACCTGAGCTTTAAATATATAAAGATTTTTGCAAAGTTTTCTTTCGTATTAGTGATATCATCATGGAGAGGGTTGTCGGACTTAGAGGGCACAGGACTTTCGTCCCCTTGTATGGGGTGGCGCAGCTACGCACTCGGAGGGAGCATGAAGCGTCAATATGGCGAAAGATACTAGCAACTTTTTCGATCCGATCTCGGAGGATATCGATAGCTAATTTAGATAAAATCAATTTTCACTGTTAAACAGCGAGCCTGTGACGGTATCGCGTATATGATAACTTCGGACGTAATCAGACTCAGATCTTGTTGTAATCAGTAATATTCTATCATCGTTTTGGAAGCAAACAATTTTGGTTGCTGTGAAACAAGTCTTTATTTCCATCGGTCTTGAAAGGACGGTAGTAGGAGGGTGAGCCCTCGCAACTGGCGACGGCAAATGGGGAGCAAATTCATTAAACTATTATTGTAGAAATCATACCGTGTCTTTGTAATAACTGTATGTTTAAAATGTTCTGAATATAAAAGAAACACAGGTATTTTAAATAAATTCATGTAAAAACTCGTCGTCTATCTTCGCCGGAAATCTTTTGATATTGACCCGAAATTGACGTTATGTATTTAAAAGGTCTATAGGTTGACCCCCTCTCCCCGACCCTACTGATACAGATGTTACGCCCTTTTATTACCTTGGCATTTTAGGTATAGACTCAGGAAATCTTTCAATACACTGGCCAATCATTTGTTACACAGGCATGTCAATTTTCTTGCCAGGTGTGAGAAAATCATCATCAAATAATGCAGAAATAACTTCCATACCCAGTGGGATGGAGTTATTAATATAGAAATCTAGTTGAAATATGTTGAATGTCTTTTTGTCAGTAAATCTATATAACACCAGCTATAATAGCATGGAAAAGCAAACATTTCATACAGTAATGAAATATAATAAGTCAATCACATAAAGTTTATAATCTTACTTATTATCAAGGTAAATGATAATGTAAACTGGTAATGGCGTCACATTTGTATTATAAATGTTAAAGACCAAATAAAAATGAAAATCTTCACATTATACTGTGCCACGCACTCACTATTACAGATTATCTTCCATATCGTTTACGTTAGATGCACATATGTTGAGAGAATAGTTTACTTCCAGTAAAGAGAGTGTGACATTTCGTTACATATCAGTAGACAGTATGCATTCGAGTTTTGAGGCCAAATAGTGGTGGCTTGTTCTTGTATGATATCTATTCCGAGTCTGACTTTGACTGAATAAAAACATGCTGTTGTAATTGCTGTATATATAACAAATGAATTGATTTGCTGTAACATAGGGCCTAACAGAAATTCTTTTTGAAAGTAAATGCGATTTAAGATTCAGGTAAAGGAATAAGGGAATAATGTATTGCTTACCTTGATCAGTATATTTGGCGTAAATTTCTTCGTATTTTCGTTAATCGACATCTCCACTGTATCATATAGAAATTCAGGTCTATTGTCGTTAACGTCGGAGAGAGTAACTGTTAATGAGACCACCGCCCTCTTGTCTCCTCCGTCAGTAGCTACCACCGTCAGATAATACGTGTCGCGAGTCTCTCTGTCAAGGTCGTGAGGATTTCCGGTCGTGTAAATCGTACCGTGTTCGTGATTGATATCAAATCTGTAAATAAATCATATCTAAAGAAACAAACATGCAATCTACTCGTGTATTTGAATCTGGGATCATGTCTGAAAACAAAGCTGTTCCAACCTGTTCTCATACAGCCAGAATTCCGACCAATATGAAAATACTGTGGCCAAAAGACAAACTGTAGGCCATACCCACAGATGAGCTCACACACCCTAACACAAGAACTTCAGACAGCTACATTAATAAGTTGTACTGGTCTTTACTAATATTGAGAGAGACTACGAAATGGACTACTTAGAAAATCAGACAAAACAGTCTTACTTTGACAAGTTTATGTTTATAATGCCCCCCATAAGATCCCATCAACCCCCCCCCCCCCCCCCCCCCCCCCCAATCAATTTCCGGGTTTAAGACAGATTTACGATTTGAATTTTGCCTACTTTAACCTGTATTAAGCTCGGAAGGTAGCATTTTAATTAAAATGGCTGTACAGGCACCAAAGGTCAGGGTCGTCTAAACACGTGGTCGTTTGAAGCTCAAATGATGTGAAATTCATATCAAATTAAAGTTCGAAGACTTTTCTATCAGCTAAATGTTGTAATTGTATAGATTTAATGGCATATAAGAGCATACGGGTACTCGAAAAACAGTAATCCTGACATTTACAGTACACTGGGGAACCCCCACCCGGGGAATTCCCGCCTTTTTTTTACCTCGAATCCTACGTCATTCTATTTCAGTAGGAGTGTATATTTTGGATTTTCCAAATCTCGAGACTATACTCTTTATTCTCGTATATACATGTAGAAAGTGCCCGTTTCATATGTTATTTACTCAGGAACACAGCTACAACCTAAGAAACATATTTTCCCCAGAGACTTGACTAAGGTGAAACACTCGCTGATTGGCGGATTTAGTTGTGGGAGTCCTTAACCGTGTTAAACAAAAAAAGTAATTTTGATCTTTGAAAAACAACGAAGAGTAATAAGACTTTTATTGCAAGACAAGAAAAAACAGACAATACTGATAAGAGAATGTAAACTGATTCCACGACAACACAAAAAAAGAAGTTCTTTATGTGGCCCTTAGTTTTACGTATTATTCAGGGATCTGCAAAAGAACGTTTGACATTTGTTTATTTCGTACGAAATTATATTGAAATGTTCATGTAATTAAAAAAATACTCACAGAGAAGAGCCCTTGAGTGTATAATTCAATTCCCCGTATTCTCCAAGGTCCTTGTCTTCCGCCTGTAAACCAAACATTAGATATAATTTGAAACGCAATGATATGATATTTCAATTTCAAAAATTCCAAAGACACTCCTATCTGGCTTACTGTTTTACAAAACGATAGTTGGTGAGGAATATCCCAGCAGGATAACACTACCATTTTGGGAGTTATAACGAGTTAATGGTCCAAGTACATATGTTCTATAAATGCACAAGTGTAGTTTAATAACAAAGGCGGTTTCCCCCAAATATCCATCATTGATTGACGACTGACATTTAAAAAAAAGACCCCCCCTCCCCCCCCCAACCCCAACCCCCTAACAACAAAAAAAAACTAAACAAAACAAAACAAAAAACAACAAGCAAAAAACAAAACAACCATTTACCGTAATAACGGTAACTGACGTTCCAGTTTCCGGATTTTCTGGGATGGTGGCGGTGTAATCGGTCTGATTGAACGTTGGATCATTGTCGTTTGTATTGCTGATATTCACAGTTACTGTACATGTAGCAGACATGCTACTGTTAACCTTCCCCCTGGCTACGACCTGTGTATAAGTTAGACTCAGCTTGTAGGAAAATGATATAATGTAAACAGATATAATTACAACAGGAAAACGGAAAAAAATGTTTAATTCTGGGTTTACAAATACTTAACATATAAACAAAGGAATATTAATTCGCATACATTTATGGATATTTCAAAGTATTGGAATAATATATACGCAGTTATCAAGTTACTTTAGTTGGCCCAATGAATGTTTTCTGTGATATTTGCAGGCCAAGGTACATACGACTTTCCAAGGTTAATAATACAAATTAAAAATGCAGCCATTTATTAAGAATTCATTTTTCCGCGGCACCAGATGAATATAAACTAATACAACCATTATAATACATAGCTGTAATAAAAAATGTTCGCTCGATATTACAAGACAATGGAGACGACATATATCTATAAAAACTTACACGCAGTCCAACGCTCTGCTCTGTTTCGTAGTCAAATCTATAACCGTTAACGAGTCTCAGTAAGAAGGTAGCTCGGGAGATAATACTCGAGGGTGTGGCTTCAACACCAACACAATTCGTTCCATTTGCATAATTAACTGTTAGGCTGAACTCACTGTTCGATCCCTATTAATGATAATAAAAAATATACACTATCAATTTATAAAGCATTATGAAAAATACAAATAAATTATGATGCAATTGTCATATTCCCGTTTGCATATATGAACGTGAATACAACGATATCGATTTTATATATAGAGATCAAAGATGATAAATACAGTATATAATTATTTTTGTGTGATACTTCAAGGGAGTGTTAACGGAAATAGTTTTTGTAGAACCAAATAAGTAGCTTTTATTTGTGAAAGTTAGGGTAGAACATGCATTTCCTAATCCTCAATGCAGACAAAAGACTCACATTCCTCGGTAATAACCATATAAAGATGGGGAAATCATGTGGGGGTTAAATGTCAGGGTTTTGGGAACAAATGTACATTTACTTGACACCGAATGATTTATACTGCAGATGGAATGTATAAAGAACCTATTTATTGCTGGTTGTTTGAATTGTTACAAAACAACTGCTCTTGTATCTGTCACAAAAATACATACATGTCGTTCCCGTTTGTGTGTGTGAATACCTAGACTTTTTTGTTAATTGAGTTTGATATGTTAAGACTTTTGATCAGTTATGACCAGCAGTGATATCTTAACCTTATTTATAAATAATGGTATATAACTGGTCACAAGAGAGTAATGATACAGTTGTCGTATTTCAACGGTATTAATTGTAATAAAGTAATATGATATTATAAACTGCGTTTAGGCCACAAGTCATTGGAGTGACAGTTGAAATAGTTTTTATATTTTTTTAGTGAAGTATGGTAGGACATGTATATCTCATCAGAAAAACTGATTGACAAGATATTTTTTTCTCATCCTTATTGAATAAATCATGATAAAATTACGATGGCCGACAAGAGCCTGGCAAAATGAAATGAAAAAACTGCAACCCTTTTTTCAATGGTACAGTTCTTTCATATCTTTTTGTACCATAGAAAAGTGTACCATGGTACAAAAAGATGTGAAAATTCAAATCATTTTGTACTATATGTGTTACAGAAAGCTTATAAACTATTTAGGACAAAACACAGCTTACATTAACATGTTTATGTACCAATAGCCGGTATCAGCCGGCAAAATGATGTGAAAGGTTTTGTACCGCGTTACACTTTTTTCATTTCTATTTGTACCATTGGTACAAAAAGATATGAAAAAAGTGTACCAACAAAAAAACATTACAGTTTTTTCTTATCTTTTTGTACCATCCGTGGTACAAAAAGATGTGAAAAACTGTACCATCAGAACATCGGAATGTCGTCATCCAACACCATGACCAGGGCTGACCCCGAATAGCAAAGGTTTGATTACACCGTCACAACAAGCCGCAAAGTGTATTAATCACTTCTGAAGACACAAATGGAGTCGAAACTATAGTGTAAGTATTGGGGTGTACCTTGGGGCTAAAAATTATTAAATTAAACTGGTATAATGTCGTCATTTCTATTTTAGAGATAAACAATTGAACGAATGAAAAAACATTACAGCATTTCTCTAATAGTCTTACAAAATATATATATTCCTCGATGTCTTCAGTAAAACCAACTATATTTTACGAGTATGGCTAATATTTCAATATTTGCGCATTCGTGAAAAATATCAAAATATTAGCCACATGAGTGAAGTAAATTTGGTATTATTGAAGATGCTGTTAGATATGCTGTTTATTACATATTCATAGCAAAATATACCGGATCATCTTTTAACTTTTTCCATTGTCGTTTGTATGCAGGGTTTTGATTAGATATCACTTTTATAGAATTATTAATTTTCGATATTTCACTGCTAAAAGCGTAATAACGAAACCCATCGGTGTCTATAGTTTCTTTTACTCGAGAATTTTTTATTACGTAATAAAATTGATGGTCCCATTTCCCCAAAACGGACCCCATCGGTGTCTATAGTTTCTTTTACTCGAGAAGTTGAGGCAGATTGGATACAATTACAATGTAAGTACAAATAATTCGTCACTGGAAAAATTATTAAAGACGTTATTTTTAAAATGAAAAGTCATTTAAAAGTTAAAATAGACAACTGATCATTTTGCAGGCCCAACATCAATATACATGACGATTGGATCATCCAGTAGCCAGACATTCCGGATACTATTTGGCAGGCTATGTGATGACAGCTTTATCTGGGAGTCATTTGTCAAACTCAGTAACACTTATGTCTGGCCGTTTCATATGTTTCTGTACCATGGCTGTTTTCGGCCGCTTTTTGGTACAAAAAGATACAAAAGCGACCGACTCAATTCAACTCCGCTTTCACATCTTTCTGTACCATACAATGGTACAAAAAGATGTGAAAAAAATGTACCATGAAAAAAAGTGTTACAGCTTTTTCATTTCATTTTGCCAGGCTCCTGTCGGCCATCGTATAAAATAGATCGAGTGATTATTCGTTTGAATATTTCATAGTTAGGTTTCGGGGAACAAATTATTTAACACTAAACATATTTCATTATCCATATAACAGGTGGTATGTATTAACAATACCCTATTTTCTTACCTGATCTAGATCAAAAACATCTATGCCGACGGACCCCACGATGGTCAGGGGAATGCTTGACACGTCTTCCTCCACGTACGCCTCGTAATAAGACTGATTGAAGGTGGGGACATTATCGTCCACATCTATTACCGTCACTGTCACTGTGGTACTGGATGTAGAGTTGTTAGGAGACTCCCCGGGGCTCAGTATTTCTTTAGCCTGTCAATGTCATAAAAATGCAAACTATTAATACATGTATATAAAGGGTATTGAATGGTTTCCCGTTTAATATAACGTATAACGAGCATGAATATTTCGCACTCGTGAAAAAATATCGAAATATTCTGTCATACTAGTCCCGCTGTAGTGGGGTAACGTCACAAAGAGATTACGTCATGAATTATGTTACTGATTCCCGCACGTTTTGACACTATTATTTTTTTCAATGTTTTTAATTTTGTTTTTAAGTAAATAAAATGCAATAATTTTTTAATGGTTACCCGTTCAATATAACATATATTACACCTCGTATGACAGAATATTTCGATATTTTTCACTCGTGCTTCGCACCCTTAAAAATATCGATATTCTGTCATACTCGTGAAATATATCTTTATTAAACAGGACACCTTTTAATCTCCTTTATATATACGATTTTAAGTAAGGTTTTTTTTAATGTTTTTTTATGTGATTCTATGAAGCGAGACTTACATTTGAAAAAGAAAAAAAATAGATTTTGATCATAAAAATGATATTTTGACATTTTAGATGTTAAAGTGAAAATGTTGAGGACAAAATCAAACAGGGCAGCCATTTTATTGCATCATTCAATTCATGATAGCGTTATGTCATTGCCCATATTATGACATCACAATCTATTACTGATTTGAGCAGCAAACGGAAAACGATGGTTATATCACACTAGTGACATATGAAGAATATAACATATACGATTGATTATTACAAACTGTTATTGAGTTAGAAGTTGTTTTGATTAATCTTAAACGACGATCCGTGATTCGAGTTACGGGGTCCAATATCCTTCTACCAGTTAGAGACATGTGAACGGACACCAAGAAGAGGAAACTTTATCGGAAAAACAAATGGCAAACAAGAAAAAAGGAACCAACAAGACTGTAATATAGACATCATTGTTGTATAAAATGAGCCGATGTGTTTAGGATAGATCGATATCATATCAGAAGAATCTAAGAAAATTACTACCTGATTCTGTAGAAGTCATAATTTAGCATACAAACGTTGTATTACAACGAATGCAAAACGCATAGTATTGTAAAACATATTGAATAAATTGATCTGTTTTTCTTTCATGCTTCGACGTAAAATGTTAAGTTTCTTTCTCTTCATAATAATTGGAGGAATCAAAGGCAACGCGCCATCTAGAGGACTACTTCGTTTTTTTATGAACGGATTCCTGTTCCTGATGTAGTGTTGCTTTCACACTTCAGTGTCGAATCATTCAGGAGAACCTTCATTAATCACTCCTAATATAGAATGTGACGCCATAAAACCCCTATAATACAGTAATGGTTTTACTATTTATATAATGGAGACCAGTCAAAATGATTATATTGAAGAGTTTGGTGACTTTGTAGTCGGAAAGGATCTGTAGTCGATATTTATTTGTTTGTAGAGGAGTCACTTTGTTGGCACGCTTTATATTTCATCATCATCGTCACGTTACATCTCGATAAATAACATAATCACTACAAACCCAATACCCTTATACCCTTACAGGATATACACCGCAAAGCTCAACATGGTATAATTTCAGATTGATTGATTTGGACGTATTTTCAATATTCATAGTTTTCTTCTCATCAATTCATACTGTAGCACGCGGTCACAGTAGTCAAACAGATGTATTTGTAAATTTTAATTGATTGTTATATGTTTTAATAAGATAGTTAAAATGACAGTAACATTTTTCAGTGACATTTATGTAGTCTTAAAATGTTTTTCATACTG
>NW_022981342.1:0-9303 GCF_902652985.1 Pecten maximus
ATATCAAATGACACTCATTATAATATATAATATAGTGAGATATCAGTTAAGTAGGGACAACTCTGAGTCGAGTATGATTAGTCGATTTTATTTAAAATTTTAAAATCCTGTTACCAAAACAGGATTCCCTCCGCCTATGGGATACCGACCATGTGACCATGACGTTTGTTCTGAAGGATGAAATAGACTGATTAATATTACATCTTTAATACTGCTTTTTTATATAATTTCAAAAAGCAATGACCACTTTCAGTTTCTCAAGGCATTTCAAAACAAAGTTCAATGTTCTGTAATTAAAATGATAATATATGATCGGGTAACTCAAAAACTGGTACAGCAAACCTATCAATAGTGACTTACACCTACATATGGTATTAACATTGTCCTAAGCATACTGTTAAATCAAACTATCAAAATATTGTATATATCTTCATCAAATTTTACAATGAAATCACATCATAGACAAAATGCGACATATTTTTACCTTTTATCTCATTCCTAGTATAAATTACTACATACCTCTATTTCCACATGTCTCCTCCTCATTGGTTACCACTGGTAATTCTGGTGGGGCTTGGCTTGCACTTACAGGGACAGCTGACTGATCATTATCACAAGGCACAGGTCCTTGATATCGTGGTCAGACGAAGATACACCTACATCATTAAAGCTAATTCATGGAAATCTTTATTACATAACACATTGTATTCTAAACTCATGTATTGGTATATAAAATGTATACATGGATAAGAAATGTTATAACATAACAGATCTAGATAAATTCATGCAGTCATGTGTTCAATGAGTAATGGTTATTTTTCTTAGTGGAATTATTCAGAATGATTCATCTTGTTTTGAAGATCATGAAAAAGCATTATAATAAAATGGTGTTTGTAAATATTACATACATGTACTTAAAATAATCAATCTTAGAACCTGATATGGAGCGACTTTGATATTAAATATAATATACATATTTGTATTATCAAGATACATTACATGTATAAATTTATATTAATGTTACATAATTTTATTTGGCCAAAACATTTAAATCAACGTTCATAAAATTTGCATTACAGTTACCCAAGATGTTTCCTCAGACTGATATACAATGTAATACTAGTGAAATTACAAAATCCTGAAATATGGGTTAAAATGGAATTGTATGTTACTGTCAGTAAGTGATCATGAACATTCCATTTAAATAATATCATTTCATGTATGGTTTTCCTTTCATTCCTTGATTTTGGATGTTAGTCATGATGAGATATAGAAAACCTTTAAGATATTCATTTACTGATGAACATTGTAGGTTTGACGAATTTTCCAGGACTTGAACCTGGTACCCATGTTGAAAACAAAGGTAGTACCATCAACTCTTAAAAGTCATGCAAATATCAACATAAATGAATATATCAAAGTTTAAAATGAAGTGTCAAAAAACTCTTACTAATCTCAAAAATTGTATCAATCATATCAAACAAAACTGCCAACATATCCTTGTTTTCATATGTACCTGTTTCACACTGAAAGGCCTCTTGGTAGTTTTTTACCAAGTTTTTTTTATCATTGTTTCATCTGTTCAATATGAATAAATACAAGAGTATCAACATTGTTTATTACACATTGAAATTTTTAAGAAAAACATTGTACACAGATCTCATTATCTTACTGCAAGTGCAATATTTTTTTCAGTTTGAATCAATATATAGGCCTTGCTCTATAGCACCCATGTATTTAACTCACAGGTTTCAGAAAGACTATGTATTAATGAACATTTTAAGAAACTCATATTCATATTATATAGGTCTAGGCCTTGATTATTGTATGAACTGTATCAAACAGTTATTTTGTATTGTGAACTGAATTGGAGTTTCCTTTACCCTTTTCCACTATGCAAGCGTAGTATGTTTGCTGGTCCACCTTGCAAACATCTTTTTTTCCATCTGGCAGATTTATTTGCAGCTGTCTCCAATATGAGTTGGTGCTAAATGTATATTTAAAAAACAATTAATTGCTTAAATACAGAAATGTCAAATTTATCAAGTAACTACAAATATAGATCCCATCAAGACAAATTATTTATTCCATAACGGTTATAAATGTTACTGTAGATATAGGTTAACAGTTATACATTATTTAGTTACCCTTCTTATTAATTGCCTTTTAAAACAAATGTGTATCAGTCATGTCAGTCTATGTCATGAGAGCAAAATTAAGCTTAGCCTATTTATTCACAGGTATCTGTTAGGCTCTATCATACCAATACTTATTACTGGCAACAGTTAGGCTTACAAATAGACCTAGAGCCCCAGATATAAGGCAAGTTTAAAAGAAGCATGATTGAAAATAATATATATCTAGTCTAGATCTATCTACACGTACCTACTGTGCATGTACAACAAATATACTTTTGTTTGTTTGTTTATGTTTTACGGCCCATCGACAACTAGGGTCATTTAGGGCCAAACAATATACTAACATGTTTTATTTTTAAAGTTAAAATCAGATAAAATTTGTCATTTTTAAAAGCATCCGTATTGTATATTTAGATCATTATGATAAAAAAAAAGTTGGTTAAAAATGGTAAAATATGTGTATGTACGAATAGATTATGTGAACTTTGTTATATAAATAGAACGTCAAAGACAGTAACGTAAAAGACATCAAAGTCTATAAAATAGATCGATTTCTTTTAAGTAGCTAAATATTGTTTTCGAATCCATGGAATTGAAATATACAGTACAATGGTCCTTTAATTTCCTGTACCTAATTTAAATAAACAGGTCATGGGGTATAATTTTTACCGGGACAGTAACATTTGCATTTCGTTTCAAAACTTATTCTTTATTAGGCCTAAGCTATGACTAGTTGCGATAACGTAGCTCAAAACGACGAGACGATGTTTTTTGTATTGCGTCGTTAGCCAAAGGAGGCGTGCATTAGTACTACACGTAGGCCTATAGTACTAATATTAATACCCGGCCTCCTATTTGAAACCAATCGGCCAATAAGTGACGCAAAAATCGCCCCGGTGTGAATCACCACGGGCTTGCTCCATTACGAGACATGAGATCGATTTAATACCCGGCCGGTCTAACGACGCAATATAAAAAAAAATCGTCTCGTCGTTTAGAGTTGCGTTATCGCAGCTAGTAGGCCTGCAGTAAAGCTACGAGCGCGTCATGTAACCGATCATTTATCCCCAAAAACGCATGCATTTGGGGTTATTAACTATTTCTTGAATACTTATACAAGAATACACTACATTTGAAATATTTACAGCTATCAAAGCTCTTATGAAATATTGGAATATTGTCCAAAATTGAAAAATACGTCCTGCATAACCTCAGTTTCCCTTACCACTCCGCCATCTTGGTTTTCTGCTGAGTTACCGCCTAAATGCGTTCGCGGGTGGTCCGGAGCGTTCGCAAGCGTTTGCAGCAAACAATGCACTTTTTCAGCAAACGGCCAAAATGTTCGCGAACGTTCTCGCTACCGAACGCACCTCAGGTGTAATGAAAGGATTTATTTGTGACGTCATCACTGTGTCATGGTTACGTCAAAACAACATAGATTGATGACGTCATAAAAGACAATGATCAAAAGTACACATAAATACATGATGACGTCAAGATAAAAAGATACACAATTAGAAATTATGAAATGGAAAACAACTGTTTTTACAGTAACATCTGCCCTGCAGGTATGGCGTAAGAATTGTACCTGCTGCCCCCATTGCATGATCCTAAGAGGCGACTAAATTTGGGATCTTATCTTTTCTCCTCTTCTTTCTTCTTCCTAACGTCTCCCTTGACACTGCCTCACTTTTGGCCTTTCGGTGAGCGTTCGCCCCTGTGAGGAAGGCTTTGGGTTCTGTCCCCTAGCCGAGACATACCAGAGTCTTTAAAAATGGTAGTTGCTACTCCTGCTTAGCGCTCAGCATATTTGGAGTGGGACGACTGGTTTGCCCGTTGTCAGTATAATGTGACCGGGTGGGGTGTGCTGCTGGGTGTCTTCGGCAGTATGCTTCAGTGAGGTAGCACTTTAAATCGGCAAAAGTTCCGGCCTATCATAAGGAGACTTTACACGAACATACCGCAGCCTCCCGAAACACACATACGCACTCACCACACACATGCATGTCGCACGCACGGGAGGCCGTCCTTAACCCCTAGAGTGCCACAGAGCCTCATTTGAGGCTCTTGCATACCTCCCTTGAGTGCCAAGAGCCTCATCCAGTAAACGGGCGGGTCAACAATGAGAATGACGTCATAGATAGTATGACGTCACTAGTACTGACGTCAATGTCCCCAGTCGACGGAGCGTCTGCGATAGCCTAATCGCCGGTGTTTTTCTGTAGAATTTGATCGTCTTGACAATGGCTAGACGTGTGTTTGCGCCGTGGGTACGGGCGTATCCCCCGGAACAACAGCGACAAGAAGACATGCCAGTGTATGACGAGGAGTTTGGCCCACGGAATATGCCACAACGGAATTCTCCACCATTAGCATACTTCCTGCTTTTTTTCACTACTCACCTGATGCAACAAGAGGCCCAAAGGGCCTTAACGGTCACCTGAGATTTGAAATATTTCAGTTAATTTAATTGACCCTTTTGAGCCCCACCCATCAGTCCTTGGGGTCAGTCAGGGCCAATATGTGCTTATCATTAAGCTGTCATCCCATGCTAATAATTTTAAGAAAGTTAGAATGAATTCCAATAGAAATAAAACAAATGATTGTCAAAAATATGAATTCCCTATATAAACTATAGTAAAGTTTACCCCCTCCCCAGGGGCAAACCAGATACCCAAAGGGTCATGAAATTCACAATTTAAGTAAAACACCATGAAACCCTTCCTTCTTTGAAAAGTATTTGATTATATCTTATATAGGTATTGAGAAGAAGCTTTTTAGCCCCGCCCCTGTGGTTCAGTCAGGGCCAACATGTGCATTCCATCAAACTGTTATCCCATGCTGATAATGTTATCCAGGTTAGAATGAATTCCAATACAAATCCAACAATTAATAGTCAAAAATGTGATTTCCCAATATAAACTTAACTAAAGTTTACCCCCTCCCCAGGGACAAATGTGAGACCCAAGGGTCATTAAAATCACAATTTTGGTAAAGCACCACAAGACCCTTCCATCTATGAAGAGTGTTTGACTCCACCATTTCTGAGAGTAGAGAAGATTTTTGAAGTTTTAGTCAATATGACCCATTTTGGCCCCACCCCTCAGACCCCTGGGGGGTGGGGACCATATAATTCACAATTTTGGTTGACCTTCAGCTATAGTAACTTTCTGCCAAATTTCATTGAATTTGGTTAAGTGGTTAAAATGTTTCAATTCTGATGCCAACAAACAAAATGGTGGAATTCATATCCCTTGCATATTGTTGGCAAATACAAAACCACTTTTTGTTAATGAAGAGGCTATAATTATATAAGTCTGCAACAAAGTTTGACAAAATTGTCAATCTATGTTAGCCGACTTCTTAAATTTTTGAAATTTAGCAATAATTTTAAAGGAAATCAGTTGATATTCATTGCAGTTAAAGAGGCTTGTCCGCAGAGAGATCAGAAAAATTGGCTAATAGAAAATGATTTTTTACACATGACAGATTGCTGGAGTTTTTCATTTTATTTTCCTTATAAAACGCTGAAAAGTGATATTAAAACTTCATTTTAAATATTATTTATTTAATCGCAACCCGCAATAAGTCTAATTTGATTGACACATGAAAGAAACAAGCACGTGCACAGTGCCGCACAGTGATAACTTCAAAGGCAGCGGCGATTTACAAAGAAGATTTGCCGTTATATTCCATACATTTCCCTCTCGGGTTGAGTTTTAAAACGTCTTTTAAATACATATTCTGTAATTGTTTTCAAGAAATAAAGTCGGAAAGCCTCTAATTTTGTCACATAAAAACGTGTACTGAAGTTTATTTAGTGATCGGAGATGTGCCGTTTACCGGTCTGTCTGCGGGTAAGCCTCTTTAATGTATGAAAACGAAGTGTGACAGATGAACCCTGATAAGTAACCCTCCCTTCGCTTGAAGTTTGGGCCGATAAATTTTCGTATCAAGTTTGGAACTGATTTGTTTTAAATCATTCCAGTGTATGCCATGTTAAGTTAGTATCTGGAAAACAACATCTGAATGGATGAAATGAGGCAGGGTGTACATATCGAGAAGCTTTTGGCAGATTAAATTCATTTGTCAGAATGTGGGGATGAGTACAATTATCAAGCTTGTGGTTGTCAATTATTTTTTTCAATTAACCTTTAGGAAGAGGAGAACATACATTCAGACAGTGTTAGCAAGCAATGACAACAAATACTGAAATATTATTTGAAAGTTTAATGCAAGACTGTCTCAATAAACATAGTTAAAAGAGTTTTTTGTGAAAATATTTGTCACAGAGTGAAGGAAACAGATGAAAAGAGTTACACCATGAAATGATGAATTGGAATGCTTTTTAATTTGGTACTATATATAATAATTTGTTAGAGGAATGAGCTAAGTAAATGAATGAGGTTCATTTAATATAATCCGGTGTGCATATTTGAAGCAAAAGGGATGCAGCGAGGAGCATTAACGTTATGAATGCACTTTTTCTTTTTGAAATATGTTACATCTATGTAATGCAGTTGTTATTTAACAATTACATGCTGATAAAGTTGATCAAGAATGATGATAAATTATGATACAAATATGGCTTTGCTGAAAATATTAAGAATAGAGCTAAAATGAAGCGAAAAATGGTTGCAGCCGCATGTCAGGCCTAATCATGATTTAACATTTTAAGATACTAACAAATTGTTTTAAAAAAGAGAGAGGGAAATGGCTTTGCAATGGCATGTTGAGCCTGATCATTATTGAAGGTTATAAAGTACCAACAAATTGTCACAATAAGACAGAGCTGGTTGTGCAGTTGCCTGTCAGACATTATCATAAATCAACTTCTTCATAATACTAAAAAATTGTCCAATAAAAGAGGGGGAAATGGGCTAACATTTGAATTACATGTCAGGTCTATTCACGATTCAAAATTTTTCCACCAACAAACTGTTCAAAAAGAGGAAAATGAATCTGCAGGTGCATGTTGGGGTTAATCATGATTAAAGGTAATAGCATATTAAGAAATAGCCTAAAAAGAGAAAAATGGCTTTGCAGTCGTATGTCAGACCTAATCAAGATTTAACATCTTATCATACTAACAAATTGTCTTAAAACAGGAAAATGGCCTCACAGTTTTAGTCGGGCCTAATAAGGATTCAATAAAAGGATTCAACATATTATCATAATGATGAATTGTCTAAAAATAAAAGGAGAAAAGTGGCGCTTTAGCTACATGTCAGACTTAATCATGATTCAACATCTGATTATTTTAACTAATTTTTTAAAAACAGAAAAATGGCTTAGTTTAATCACGATTCAATCAACATCTTACCATACTAATAAATTGTCTAACAATAGAAAATTTGCCCTGCAACACGGCAGTTACATGATGGGCCTAATCTTGACTAAACATCTTACCAAACTTACAAATTGCCTATAAAAAAAAGATGGCCCCGCTGCTGCATGACAGGCCTAATCAAGAATTAACATATATACTAATTTTCCTTAAAACAGAAAATAGGAAGGCAGTTGCATTGACGTCAGGCGTAATCAAGATGGACATATTCTAAGGATTTTCAAAAAAAAACAGAAAAATGGGTTGGCAGTTGCATGTGGAGTCTCATCATGATTTATATATTGATTTTTCAAAAACAGAAAAATGGACCCGCAGCCGCATGTCAGGCCTTATCATGATTTAACATTATTACATATACTAATTTTCTAAATACAGAAAAATAGGAAGGCTGTTTGCATGTCAGCCTTATCATGATTTAACAAATATACTATTTACTTTTCTAAATCACAGAAAAATGGCCCCGCAGTTACACGTTCGGCCTGATCATGATTCTACTGATCTTCTAAAACACAGAAAAATGGCCTCGCAGCCGCACGTCAGGCCTTATCATGATTTAACATGTACTAACTTTTAAAAAACAGAAAGGTGACTGTGCTGTTTCATGTCATACATTATCATGATGTAACAGTTTATCATACTTTTTGCTGAAAACAGAAATATGGCCTAACAGCTGCATGTCAGACCTAATCAAGATTTAACAAATATACTATCTAATTTTCTAAAAACAGAAAAATGGCCCCGCAGCCGCATGTCAGGCCTTATAATAATTTAACATGTACTAACTAACTTTTAAAAAACAAAATATGACTGTACTGTTGCACCGCTGTAGTTGCATACAATTGTGCATGTCAGTTTGTTGTAATTTTCAACACAGTGGTTGTATTGGGAGACAGTTCTAGTGTGAAATCTGATTTTTCAAGAAGGTAGTCTTCAAGTCTGTCCATGAGGTCCAAGGGATTTTCTGTTACAAGGAATCTTTCCATGACTTTGTGTGCAATGTTGAATTGCTCATCATCATGAGTAAATATAGTTGTTTTTAATGTTTTTGTCAGCAACCTGCTATTCATTTTGAATTGGCATCTCGTGCATTTGTACGTCGTCGTTGCAGAGACATCCGTATTTATCACTGCATTGCAACGCTTGTTGATGCAATATGATGCCGCATTTATTTGTAGATGACTAATTGTCACTGGCTTTGTTTGAGGTTCTAAGAGTTCCCTTAAGTTAACATCCTCTGTCAGTATTTCAGTTGCAGCAGTGAATGATGTTGTTGATAATGTGTTTAAAAGCAGTTCGCCTTCAAACTTTTTTTATGCAGACATTCTTCATCTGGTATGTTTGTCCTTGTTCCAAGATTTTCCCACATTCTCCCCAAACGGTGAGCTTGATTGTGTCATTGGCATCTGCTATTAGACTGGATCGCTTTGTTCTTTCACCAAATCTGGTATTTACTGTAACTGTGTCTTCTGTGAAGCCCAGAAATTTGGCATGTACGGTAAACTGAAAACAGAAAAGAGAAAAAGGATTTGTCATGAAAATATAAAAGCAGGCATGTGGTGTTTATGTTTCATAAGGTGTTACTGTGGGCAAGCAATGAAACTCGTTGTTTTTGTTTATGTCCTATATTAACAGGTGATTTATGGAGGGGGAGGAGATTAATTGAAGCATACGCAGTACATCAAAAACTTTGCTTAATTGCTTCCGTTCGAGATACAATTCGGTTTTGCTGTCCAGAGCTTTTCCAATACTTTAGAATTGGGGTCCATGGCTTCTGGATTTGGAAAAATCTGTGGTAAAAGGTAAAATTTGGAAAAAGCT
>NW_022981343.1:0-9421 GCF_902652985.1 Pecten maximus
GTGGGGTGTGATGAACAGGAAAAAATGTCTTCCGGGGAAAAAATTCCCTCGGTAAACAATTAAACCCCCGCGTCCGCGTAGGTGGTTACAAAAAAATAGGGATATGGTGAGGCTACCGGCAGTTTGACGTCATTTCTAGAGCAGAAAAGGAGGGTTCGGATTTTTTGGGCACCTCAACGGGGGTGTGATCAACAGGAAAAACCCCGCTCATTCCGGCAAAAATTCCCTCGGGGAAAAATTTTTCCCCCATCCGCGGTTGGTGGTTACAATATGGGGAAATGGGGAGGCTCCCGTGCGTTCTGAGTCATTTTAGAGCAAAACAAGGAGGGGGGATTTTTTGGGGGGACTAAATGGGATGTGTCAACAGGAAAACCCGCCATTCCGGAAAACTTCCATCGGTGAACAATTTTCCCCCCGCCCCCCCCGGGGTCCCCGTAGCGGGGTTTCAATATACAATATGGTGAAGTCACGTGCTTCGACGTCATTTTTAAAAGCTGTAGGAGGTTGGGGTCTTTTTGGGGGACCCCCCACTGGGATGTGATAAACAGGACAAAACCCGCCCATTCCGGCAAAACTTCCATCGGTGAAAATTTCCGCGCGTCCCCGGTGGCGTGGTTACAATACTAGGAAAAATGGTGACCTCACCCTGAGTTTTTACGTTTTTCTAAAACTGTAGGGGTTGGATTTTTTTTGGACACCCCCATTTGGATGTGATGAAAAGGAAAACCTCTATTCCGGAAATTCCACGGGGAATAAAATTTAACCCCGCGTTGGGTAGCGTAGTTTTCAAACTACGGGAAATGGTGACGCTCACCCTGCAGTTTGACGTCATTTTTTGAGGCTAGGGGGTTGGATCTTTTTTGGGGCCCTTTAGTTGGGTGGACAACAGGAAAACCTGCTCATTCAGGGAAAAAATTCCCTCGGGGGAAAAATTAACCGCGCGTCCGGTAGCGGGGGACAATACTCGAAAAGGTGAAGCTTTACCTGCAGTTTTGAGTCATTTCTAGAGCTGCTAGGGGGTTGGTTTTTTGGGCACCTCATTGGATGTGATCAACAGGAAAAAACCGCTCATTCAGGCAAAACTTCCCTGGGGGGAACAAATTTGCCGCGCGTCCGCGGTCGTGGTTACCTATACGAAATTTGGGGACGCTCATGGCGTTTTGGTCATTTTTAGAGAGCAAGGAGGTTGGATCTTTTTGGGGGACTAACTGGGGTGTGATCAAAAGAAACCTGTCATTTCCGGCAAAAAATTCCATCGGGAACAAATTTTCCCCGGTCCCGGGTAGCGTGGTTTCAATACGATAGGGGGAGCTCACCCTGAGTTTGACGCATTTTTTGAAAATGCTAGGGGTTTGGATTTTTGGGCACCCCCACGGGATGTGATAACGGGAACCTGCCCATTCCGGCAAATCTTCCATCGGTGAACAATTACCGCGCGTCCGCGGTAGCGTGGTTTTCAATACTAGGGAATATGGTGAGCTCACCATGGCAGTTCTGACGTCATTTCTAGAGTGCTAGGAGTGGGATCTTTTTGGACACCTCCATTAGGATGTGATGAACAGGAAAACCTGCTCATTCCGGCAAAACTTCCATCGGTGAATAATTAACCGCGCGTTCGCGGTAGCGTAGTTACAATACTACGGAATATGGTGACGCTCACCGTGCAGTTCTGACGTCATTTCTAGAGCTGCTAGGAGGTTCGGATCTTTTTGGGCACCTCCGTGGATGTGATCAACAGGAAAACCTGCTCATTCCGGCAAACTTCCATCGGTGAACAATTAACCGTCGCGTCCGCGGTAGCGTGTTACAATACTACGAATATGGTGAGCTCACCGTGCAGTTCTGACGTCATTTCTAGAGCTGCTAGGAGGTGGATCTTTTGGACACCTCCATTAGGATGTGATGAAAGGAAAACCTGCTCATTCGGCAAAATTCCATCGGTGAATAATTAACCGCGCGTTCGCGGTAGCGTAGTTACAATACTACGGAATATGGTGACGCTCACCGTGCAGTTCTGACGTCATTTCTAGAGCTGCTAGGAGGTTCGGATCTTTTTGGGCACCGTCAGTTGGATGTGATCAACAGGAAAACCTGCTCATTCAGGCAAAACTTCCATCGGTGAACAATTAACCGCGCGTCCGCGGTAGCGTGGTTACAATACTACGAATATGGTGAAGCTCCGTGCAGTTCTGACGTCATTTCTAGAGCGCAGGAGGTTCGGATCTTTTTGGGCACCTCAACTTGGATGTGATAAACAGGAAAACCTGCTCATTCCGGCAAAACTTCCATCGGTGAACATTTTCCGCGCGTCCGCGGTAGCGTGGTTACAATACTACGAATATGGTGAGCTCACCGTGCAGTTCTGACGTCATTTCTAGAGCGCAGGAGGTTCGGATCTTTTTGGGCACCTCCATGGGATGTGATCAACAGGAAAACCTGCTCATTCCGGCAAAACTTCCATCGGTGAACAATTTACCGCGCGTCCGCGTAGCGTGGTTACAATACTATGGAATATGGTGACGCTCACCGTGCAGTTCTGACGTATTTCTAACTGCTAGGAGGTTTGGATCTTTTTGGGCACCTCCCGGGTGTGAAAAGGAAAACCGCTCATTTGGAAAACTTCCCTCGGTGAAAATTAACCGGCGCCCCGGGAGGTTTCAAATGGGATTGGTGAGCTACGTCAGTTTGAGCTTTTTTTGAGTCGGGGGTGGGACTTTTTGGAACCCCCTTAATTTATGGAAACCCCCATTTTGGGAAAAAACCCTCGGTGTTTATCCCGGGTTGGGTAGGCGTTTTTTTCATCTAGAATGTGGTGTCTTTTTTCTCTTTTTAGAGTGTGGGGGGATCTTTTTGGGGACCCCCGGGGGTTATAACGGAAAAATGTTTAATTCGGAAAATTATGGGGAAAAATTAAACCCCGGGGTTTCCCCCTCGGGTTTAAATTCGAAAATTTGGCACCTTCATTTGGGGGTCATTTTAAAATGTAAAGGGGAAAATTTTTGACACCTCTGGAGTGTAAAAAGGAAAATGGTTTTGGCCAAAAAATTTTTTCTGAATAAAAACCCGGTTTCGGTGGGGGTTTACAATCTAGGATATGGGACGCTCCCGGGTTTTTTGGTATTTTAAGGGGGCTAGGAGTTCCCCTTTTTGGATTATTTGGTGGCAACAGGAAAACCCGCCCCCTTCGGCAAAATTCCATTGCATTAAAGTGGGCCCCGGACGGGTTCATCGGGAAAAATGGTGATACCGCAGGACCTTTCAATTCTAGGATGGGGCTTTTTGGCCTCCTAGGTTGAGACAGGAAAACCGTCTTGGCAAAATCCATGGTGGAAAAAAACCCCCTTCCCGGAAATTTTTTCCACGGGAAATTTTCGCCCGGGGGTTCTGGTTTTTAAATCAGGGGGTGGAACTTTTCACCTTCCGTTGGGTGGTTATCCAGGAAAACCCCCTCTTCCCCCCAGGTGGGCAAATTTAAACCCCCTTTCCCCACTTTAAAAAAAAAGGGGCTACGGGGGCAATTCTAGAATTTTGGGGGCCAAGGGGTTGACTTTTTACCCCAAGGGTGGTCGGGGCCTGATTGGGGAAAAATTCCATCGGGAAAAAATTTTTTGGCCCTTTCCCCGTCGGTTCCAAAAAATATGGGAAAATAGGGGGGTTTGCGTCATTTCTAGGCTGCTAGGGGGGGTTTTTTTTTTGGGGGACCCCATTAGGGTGGATAACAGGGAAAACCCGCTCATTCCCCGGGAAAACTTCCACGTGAAAAATTAACCCCGCGTTCCGGGAGCGGGTTACAAAACTATGGGAAAATTTGGGGCGTCACCGTGCAGTTTCTGACGTCATTTCTAAAATTTAGGAGGGTTTGGGTCTTTTTTTGGGGCCCCCCCCCTGGGATGTGATAACCCCGGAAAAACCCGTCATTCCCGGAAAAAACCCTTTCCTCGGGGACAATTCCCCCGGGGGGGGGTACGTGGCAATCTGGGAAAATTTTGGGGGTCAGTTTATTTTACCCTCATTAGAGTGTGGAGGGGATCTTTTTGGAACCCCCATTGGTGGATAAAAAACCGCCTTCGCAAAAATTAGGGAAAATATCCCCCGGGTTTTCGGTACGAGTTCAATCCGAAAAAGGTGGGCCTAGGAGTTTGATCTTTTGACTTCAAGGGGGTTGGATCGGACCTCCCCGGGGGGGGTTTCAACGGGGGAAATCCCATTTGCCTTCCTGGTAAAAAAAAAGTGCGTCCGCGGGGCTGGTTCAATCTAGGGAAAGGGGGGCTGGGCATTTTACGTTTTGACTTTTAGGATGGGGCTTTTTTTTAACCTCCTTGGATTTCCGGAAAAACCCGCTTTCCCAAAATAAATCCCCCTTTTATTTTCCGGCTTTGCGGTTGCGGAACTGGTTGGTCCCCCCCTAGTTTGACCGGATTTTTTTGGCCAAAATTTGGGCTTTTTGGGGCCCCCCCGGGAGGGTCAACAGGAAATTTCTATCCGGAAAAATTTTACGGTAAATTTCCCCCCCTCCCGGGACGGGGTTAAAAAAAAAGAAATGGGGATCCCCTCATTTTGACCTTTTAACCGGGGGGCGGGGGGGGGTTTCCGGAAAAATGTCATTTGGAAAATTAGGGGGGGGAATTTTTCCCCGGGAGGGTTTCTTGGGCAATTTAAAAGTAGGGTGAATCCCTGATTTTCCGATATTCAACGCTAATTTGGACTTTTTGGGCACCCCTTGGTTATCCCAAATTCTTCCCCGGGAAAAATTCCCCCCTGCAATTCCGCGCTCCCGGTGCGGGTTCATTTGGAATATGGTTAACCGGACTGGGTCATTCCAAACTCAGGGGTTTTACTTAGGGGCCCCCCCGGGGGAGTGTACAAAAACCCTTTGGGAAAAAATTTCCTCGGGACAAATTCCGGCTCCGGGGTGGTTTTTACAAATCTAGGGGAAAGGGAAAACCCCCGGCACTTACGTATTTTTTAACGCGGGGTGGGTCTTTTTGGGGCCACCCCCAAAATTTGGGTTGAAAAGGAAACCCCGCTCTGGGAAACTTCCTCGGGTTTTCCCGGCCCCCTTCGGAAAATTCCTGTGATTCCCCCGCTTTTGGGGTAGGGGTTGGGTCTTTTGGGACCTCCCGGGGAAATTTTTTACAAAACCGTTTTTGGAAAATTCCACGGGGAAATTAAACGGCCGCTTTCGGGCAAACTCAAAAGGGAATCCCCGGGTCGACGTTTTCTAAGGTTTTAGGAGTGGGTTTTTTTTAACTCCCCAGTTTGAAAGGGGGAAACCTGTCATTCGGAAACCTCCCCCCCGGAATAATTAACCCTTTTGCGGGGCGGTTACTTCTACGGAAAATGGGACCTCCCGTTTCAGTTTTGACGTTCATTTCTAGAGCTGCTAGGAGGTTCGGATCTTTTTGGGCACCTCCAGTTGGATTTGATCAACAGGAAAACCTGCTCATTCCGGCAAAACTTCCATCGGTGAACAATTAACCGCGCGTCCGCGGTAGCGTGGTTACAATACTACGAATATGGTGACGCTCACGTGCAGTTCTGACGTCATTTCTAGAGCTGCTAGGAGGTTCGGATCTTTTTGGGCACCTCCACTGGGATGTGATCAACAGGAAAAACTTGCTCATTCCGGCAAAACTTCCATCGGTGAACAATTTACCGCGCGTTCCCGCGGTAGCGTGGTTACAATACTACGATATTGGTGAAGCTCACCGTGCAGTTCTGACGTCATTTCTAGAGCTGCTAGGAGGTTTCGGATCTTTTGGGCACCTCCAGTGGGATGTGATCAACAGGACAAACCTGCCCATTCCGGCAAAACTTCCATCGGTGAACAATTTACCGCGCGTACCGCGGTACGCGTGGTTACAATACTCTGGAATATGGTGGACGCTCACCGTGCAGTTCTGACGTATTTCTAGAGCTGCTAGGAGGTTTCGGATTCTTTTTGGGCACCTCCAGTGGGATGTGATAACAGGAAAACCTTTTATTCCGGCAAAACTTCCATCGGTGAACAATTAACCGCGCGTACCGCGGTACGCGTGGTTACAATACTACGGAATATGGTGACGCTCAACGTGCAGTTCTGACGTCATTTCTAGAGCTGCTTAGGAGTTTCGGATCTTTTGGGCACCTCCAGTGGGATGTGATCACAGGAAAACCTGCTTCATGATTTCGGCAAAACTTCCATCGGTGAACAATTAACCACCGTACCGCGGACGCGATGGTTACAATACTACGGAATATGGTGACGCTCAACGTGCAGTTCTGACGTCATTTTCTAGAGCTGCTAGGAGCTTCGGATCTTTTTTGATGCACCTCCAGTGGGATGTGATGAACAGGAAAACGTTAATGATTTCGGCAAAACTTCCATCGGTGAACAATTAACCACGCTACCGCGGAAGCGTGGTTTACAATACTACGAATATGGTGACGCTCACCGTGCAGTTCTGACGTCATTTTTAGAGCTGCTAGGAGCTTCGGATCTTTTTTGGGCACCTCCAGTGGGATTGTGATCAACAGGAAAACCTTCTGATTACGGCAAAACTTCATCGGTGAACAATTAACCGACGCTACCGCGGGAGCGTGGTTTACAATACTACGGAATATGGTGGACGCTCACCGTGCAGTTCTGACGTCATTTCTAGAGCTGCTAGGAGGTTTCGGATCTTTTTGGGCACCTCCAGTGGGATGTGGATCAACAGGAAAACCTGCTCATTCCGGCAAAACTTCCATCGGTGAACAATTTACCGCGCGCGTCCGCGGTAGCGTGGTTACAATACTACGGAATATGGTGACGCTCACCGTGCAGTTCTGACGTCATTCTAGAGCTGCTAGGAGGTTCGGATCTTTTTGGGCACCTCCAGTGGGATGTGATCAACAGGAAAACCGCTCATTCCGGCAAAACTTCCATCGGTTACCAATTAACCACGCGTCCGCGGTAGCGTGGTTCAATACTACGGAATATGGTGACGCTCAACGTGCAGTTCTGACGTCATTTCTAGAGCTGCTAGGAGCTTCGGATCTTTTGGGCACCTCCAGTGGGATGTGATCAACAGGAAACCTGCTCATTCCCGGCAAAACTTCCATCGGTGAACAATTAACCGCGCGTCCGCGGTAGCGTGGGTTCCAATACTACGGAATATTGGTGACGCTACCGTGCAGTTTCTGACGTATTTCTAGAGCTGCTAGGAGGTTCGGATCTTTTTGGGCACCTCCACTGGGATGGGGTAAACAGAAAACCTGCTCATTCCGGCAAAACTTCCATCGGTGAACAATTATCCGCGCGTTCAGCGGTAGAGTGGTTACAATACTACGAATATGTTGACGCTTCACGTGCAGTTCTGACGTCATTTCTAGAGCCGCTAGGAGCTTCGGATCTTTTTGGGCACTCCAGTGGGATGTGATAAACAGGAAACCTGCTCATTCCGGCAAAACTTCCATCGGTGAACAATTAACCACGCGTCCGCGGTAGCGTGGGTTACAATACTACGGAATATGGTGACGCTCAACGTGCAGTTCTGACGTCATTTCTAGAGCTGCTAGGAGCTTCAGATCTTTTTTGGGCACCTCCAGTGGGATGTGATCAACAGGAAAACGTGCTCATTTCCGGCCAAAACTTCCATCGGTGAACAATTAACCGCGCGTCCGCGGTAGCGTGGTTACAATACTAGGGAATATGGTGAGGCTAACCGTGCAGTTCTGACGTCATTCTAGAGCTGCTAGGAGGTTCGGATCTTTTTCGGCACCTCCAGTTGGATGTGATCGAACAGGAAAACCTGCTCATTCCGGCAAAACTTCCATCGGTGAACAATTAAACCGCGCGTCCGCGGTAGCGTGTGGTCAATACTACGAATATGGTGACGCTCACCGTGCAGTTCTGACGTCATTGTCTAGAGCTGCTAAGAGGTTCGGATCTTTTTGGGCACCTCCAGTGGGATTGATGATCAACAGGAAAACCTGCTCATTTCCGACAAAACTTCCATCGGTGAACAATTAACCGCGCGTCCGCGGTAGCGTGGTTACAATACTACGAATATGGTGACGCTCACCGTGCAGTTATGACGTCATTTCTTAGAGCTGCCTAGGGAGGTTCGGTATCTTGTTGGGCACCTCCACTTGGGCAATGTGATCAACAGGAAACCTGCTCATTCCGGCAAAACTTCCATCGGTGAAAATTAACCGCGCGTTCGCGGTAGCGTAGTTACAATACTACGGAATATGGTGAGCTCACCGTGCAGTTCTGACGTCATTTCTAGAGCTGTGCTAGGAGGTTGGTTCTTTTTGGGCACCTCCAGTGGGATTGGATAACAGAAAACCTGTCATTCCGGCAAAACTTCCATCGGTGAACATTAACCACGCGTCCGCGGTAGCGTGTTACAATACTACGAATATGGTGACGCTCAACGTGCAGTTCTGACGTCATTTCTAGAGCTGCTAGGAGGTGGATCTTTTTGGACACCTCCATGGATTGATAAGAGGAAAACCTGCTCATTCCGCAAACTTCCATCGGTGAATAATTAACCGCGCGTTCGGGTAGCGTAGTTACAATACTACGGAATATGGTGACGCTACCGTGCAGTTCTGACGTCATTCCTAGATCTGCTAGGAGGTTCGGATCTTTTTGGGCACCTCATGGGATGTGATCAACAGGAAACCTGCTCATTCCGAGCAAAACTTCCATCGGGTGAAACAAGGAACCACCGCGCGTCACGCGGTAGGCATGGTTACATACTACGGAATATGGTTGACGTTCACCATGCAGTTTGACGTCATTTCTAGAGCTGCTAGGAGGTCTGATCTTTTTGGGCACCTCAATGGGATGTGATAACAGGAAACCTGCTCATTCCGGCAAACTCCACGGTGACAATTCCGCGCGTCGCGGTGCGTGTAAATACTACGATTGGTGAAGCTCACGTGCATTGACGTCATTTTTAGAGCTGCTAGAAGGTTGGATTTGGGCACCTCCAGGGATGTAAAACAGGAAACCTGCATTCCGGAAAACTCCATGGTGACATACGCGCGCGGGTACGTGGTCAACTAGAATGGTGAGTCACCGTGCAGTCTGACGTTTCTAAAGCTGCTAGAGTTGATTTTTGGACCTCTGGATGTGATGAACAGAACTCTTCCGGCAAAACTTCCACGGTGAAAATTAACCGCGCGTTCGGTACGTAGTCATACCGGATATGGTGACGCTCACTCAGTTTGACGTCATTCTAGAGGCTAGAGGTGTTTTTTGGCACTCATGTGGATAAAGGAAACCTGTATCGCAAAACTTCATCGGAATTAACCGCGCTCCGGGTAGCGTGTCAATACTACGAATATGGAGCTCACGTGCAGTTGACGTCATTCTAGGCTGTAGGATGGGATCTTTTTGGACACCTCAATTAGGAAATGTTGATTCACGGGAAACCTGCTATTAAATCCG
>NW_022981344.1:0-9271 GCF_902652985.1 Pecten maximus
AATATCGTATTTCGTCTGGTAATAAAGTAATTGTCAAATTTCTCAACAACTTTCTCATACTTTTTGGCATCCTCATCTGACAATCCAAATGACTTGATAATATCTTCTGCCTGACCTCCCATAGAGTAGATAAAAGTATTAACCTGGATTGGGCCCTCCTTGGCTCCTAATCCCGCCGCTACTCGAAACCGTTCGAACCTCATTAACCATTTCGGCCATTCCTCTGGTTTATTGAACGTAAAATTTTTCTGGGGGTTGCACCTGATATGTTGCCATGACGACGAAATTCTTAACAATACTTGATGATATGATAACGCCAGGTATCTCAGTGTTCGATCATAATATATGAAAGTTCAAATAAATGATGGAATCTATCATAGTCGTCATTTCCGACTGTTCTGAGAATTTGAGTCAACCACGTGCGCGAGAACACTGCTGCCTTATCGTGTGTAAATCTCATAAAATCTGTCTATTCAACATGACTTCACTGCGATGGTTTACTCTTACCGCTTAAGAAGATGTTGACCGACTTCTGACACCATGTTGAATGGGATGACAGTCGACAAGAGACATAGGAAACATTCATAAGCTGTATTGCTAAAACACTGTATGTTTACATGCCGGCCATTTGTACAGGAATCCAGAACGAGGCTGTTATAGTCTGTATCGCATAACGCTTACACTGAACCTATAGTCTGATTCATAAATCTATGCATAACTCTACAATCACTCTACCAACTTAATGAATAATGACCGATCGTCGCGAGCTTTCTATGGAGTTTGCCGAAAAAATCTTACTCTGTGTACGTGTACATGGCCAATGACATCGCATCGCGAAAACTATATTTTCATCATGATTGACAGCGCGAAAGTATCCACACCGCGAACAGTTTAGAGACTGGCTAAGCGAAAATTTCAACGCGCGAAAATATCCATTTTTACAGTAAGATCTGATTGTCCTAAAATTCAAACATTTACTCAAAATATCTCTGAATGAATTATTATAAGAAGTAATAGACACAGCCCGAATATGTAGACTACCATTAGAGAATGAAGAACGATACCTGTTGACGCGGTATTATAGCAAACATGTCTTCTGTCTTTACACAGGACAGTGCTAATACGACATATTTAATAGATGAAGTACCATGATTGGCAATCATTAATCCTCGTATTTATCAGTCTCATCAGTGACTTTAATGGACCTAATAAGGAATAGTTGTAACTGCGTTTGCTCGACTGCTTTGCTTAATTAGATTTGTGAAAGGTAAGGGGCATATACAGAACGACAAATACCTTCATCGCCAATCCCTCTCCATACAGAACGACAAATACCTTCATCGCCAATCCCTCTCCATACAGAACGACAAATACCTTCATCGCCAATCCCTCTCCATACAGAACGACAAATACCTTCATCGCCAATCCCTCTCTATGCATAGTGACAAATATCTTTATGACCAATCCTTCTCTGTACAAATAACATAACATAACATCTTCATCGCCAATCCTTCTCTATAGAGAACGACAAATATCTTTATGACCAATCCCTTTCTATACAGAACGAAAAATATCTTCATCACCAATCCCTCTCTATAAAGAAAGACAAATATCCCTTCATGACATATCCCTCTCTATACAGAACGACAAATATCTTCATGACCAATCCCTCCCTATCCATAACGACAATATTTTCATGGTTTTTCCATCTCTATACAGATTGACAAATATCTTTATAACCAATCCCTCTCTATGCATAGCGACAAATATCCTCATTGCTCTATACCGAACGACAATATCTTCATAACCAATCTTTTATTACGTAACGACAAATATCCCATCATCACTTATCCCTCTCTATACAGAACAACACGTATCTTCAATGCAAATCCGTCTCTATACAGAACGTTAACATTTTTATAACCAATCCTTTTCGTTACATAACGACAAATATTTTCATGGCATATCCCTCTCTATACAGAGCGATAAATATCTTCGTGGCTAATCCATGTTTTTTACAGAGCGACACATCTCTTCATAACCAATGCTGTTCATTAGAAAACGACAAATATCTTTATGACCAATCCATCTCTATGCATAGCGCCAAATATCTTCAAAACCAACACGAACAAAAGGTACAAATTATATATATATATAATAAATACAGGAGGTTTATCTTATACGAACAAAAAGTACAAGTTATAGAGATGTAATAAATACAGAAGGTTTATTTTATACGAACAAAAAGTACAATTTTACAAAGGGAAATTTTTTTGGATGTGTTTCCCAAACCTGGGGAAAACTGTAAACAATTATTTTCCCCGTCGGAATGAGTTTCAAAGGTCATATTGGGCCCTCACTATACTTTACTATTTCCCTAAATTTTATTTAGGGGAAATTTTAAAAAGGTGATTTTATAAATTTTGGAAAGGGTCTAACCATTTTTACAAAACACGGGTTTAAAAAAATTTTGACAAAAATTTCCTTTCCCAGGCAAGTGTATTTTTGGATAAACAAGGGAGGCCAAAACGAAATACTAGTTAATGGTGAGATAAAAAATCCAGAAAGTTTTTAAGAAAGTGAATTTACTTTACTTTCTTTCCTTTTCCCTTTGCTATTTTAAATTTAAAAGTTATATAAACACTTTTCAAAGTGGGGAGTGGGGCCCCTTTGCAATTTTGCATTTTTTTTCGACACTTTTAATAAACCCGACTTTAAAAGTATGTTTTTTATTTTTTCCCTTTAAAGGTTTTTCCCTTGTGAAAAATAATTGAATACAGAACTGGACTGATTTTGAAAAATTTGTTTTTCCCCCGTTTCCGGTTTAAAAATTTTTTATAAATTTTTTTTTTCTTTAGTTTTGTAAAAAACAGAGATTTTATTTTTAAACCCAATGCCCTTCGCACCCCTTAAAAAGTCTTTAAAAAGCCTTTTAATTACGATAAATGGGTTCCAAGTAAAAAAAAAAACATCAAAATATTGGCCATGTTGGGTTTAAAACTGTGAAAATTCCAATCACGCTTTAAAATTTTTGGGCAACCCGGGAAGCTGACCCTTAGAAAGAAAATCTAGGGTTTTTTCCAATCTGATTCCTTTTTTTGGGGACTAGTAAAAACCTCTCCGAAATTTCCCTTTAAAATCCCCCGTTCAAATGTAAATATCCCCGTCAAAGATGTCAACCTACTTGGGTTTGTTTTAACCCCTTTTGGGCCCCTAAAAATATCGACTAATAATTACGGCCCTTAAGTATAGGGTGATCGCAATTAAAAACCCTTTTTTAAAATCAAATTTATATAGGGCCCCTTTAAATTTCCGGGATACAACTTAAATTGTATCTTTTATTGGATGGGCCCGGGAAAGGGGCCTTTTTTAAAAAAAATTTTTTAAAACTTTTTTTCCCAAAAATCGCACCCCAAAAAAGTCTCCAAGTTCCATCAAAAATATCCGCTTTGAAAAAAAAACGAGCCAGATTTTGACAAAAATCAACGGCCCCCGAAATCTACCAATCTTATAATTAAATGGTAACCCCGGGTATTGACTCTTGAAAAACTTCACTAATTCTTGTTCCATTTTTATTATTCCCCCTTTTTCTTAAGAAAAAAAACAAAAAGTATGGCCCTTTTGGGGTCAAAGTTTTTGATGTTAACCAGTGTAGCGTTCCTTAAACTACATAACTTCAGGTAGAGGTTGGGAAAAACAACGGGAATACATTGTAAATTTACTTCCGTGTAAAAGAAGTTTTTTTATGAGTCAGACAAACGCAAATTTTCTATTTCCCCCCTGTTTTTTGTTGTACCCCATTATAGAAGGGCGGGTTTTTTTGGGTGTCCGAGATCTATTAAATTTTCCAAAGGGCTTCCTGGGTTTAAAATCACAAAAATTAAGTAAATTTGGGCCGATGTCCGGGGGCTCTATCTCGATGTAAACAAAAACTGCTGAAAAATGTCAAAACGCGACGACCCGTTTCCCCATCCTAAAGACATTTTCTGTGTTGTTAATGTATGTATATCATATCCCCGGGCAAATCAGGGCAGGGAAAAAAAGACACCTTTTCTCTTACTGGTCAAACGCTATATCATATTGGTCATGTTGGTTTGAATGGGCATCACCAAACCATAGTCCGGGCTTTTTGGGACTTCGTGGGCGGGCTTTGGGGGTACTTCGGACGGTTTTTGTACTTCTTTGGGGGAAAAACCCCATCACCTCCCCTTTACTTTTTTCCCGGGCCTTTTGCGGCCCCGCGTTAAAAAACCCCATGGCGTCGGCCGCAATTTTTTTCCCTTTTTTTTTCCCCTTTTTTTTTTCATTTTTTGGTTTTTTCCTTTTTTCAAAATTATTACACTCTTTAAAAACCTAAACCGGGGCAAAAGGCCCCCTCCCAAAACGCTGAAGACCCGGGGATTAAACCCCCGGGGTTGCCTTTGTAATACCTTTGCTTAAAACTTTTTTTTGGTTAAAATTTTCCCCTTTCATAAATTTGCCAAACACTTGCTTTCCCTCCTTTTTTGGGTTTCGTTTTTTACTAAATTTGGGGTTGGGGGTTCGGGGGGCCCCCGGCCGAAAAAAATTTTTAATTTTAAAACCCCTTTATAAATGCCCTTTTTTGGGGGAACAAATCCGTTTAATGGGAAAAAAGTTTCCCCCCCAAGGGGGGAAACCCGGGAATAAATTTATAACTTCCTTAAGCGTTTCCCCAGGGAAAACATTTTTTTCCCAAAAAGTTTTTGAAATGCCCCTTTTTAAAAATTGGCGGAATTTTTCAGGGGAAACCCCCGTTTTTCTTTCTTAAAAAAAACAAAAAAAAATTTTAAAAAAAAAGGTTTCTTAAAAACGGTGTTTAACAACTTAACCCTTTCCCAATTTCCAAAATTTTTAAAGAACCCCGTTTAAAAACAGTTGGCCTTTAAAATTTGCGAATCACATCACGGGGTTTTTGGGGAAAAAGGGAAAAATATTTTTCCCCCCAGGGAGAGCCAACAAAATTATTTTCCTTGAAAAAACCCGTTTCCCCCGGGAACCCCCCTTCTTTTAAGGGTTTTTTTTACTTCCCAGTTTTTAACCCCCTTTGGGGTAAAAAAACGTTTCGTTTTCCCCTGCATCCAAAAAAAAAAAAGGATAAATTTTTCAAAACAATTTCCCCATTTAAAAAAAAAACCAAATTCCTGCCTACTTTCCTCAAAAGATTTTTAAAAAAATTGGGCAAATTTTAACCCCTTTTGGGGAAATTGGGAAAATCGTAAAACCCAAATTAAAATCCAGGGGTTTTTGTAGAAAATCCGTCCAATATTTTTTTTATCCATTTTTTTTAATTTAAATTAAAACGTTTAAATTTTCTATAATTTTAAAAACCTTGGGGTTTGGGCCCCCGGGTTTATTTTTAAAAATAGGGTTTGTTTATCCCCCCTTTATCCTTTTTTTTAAAAATTCGTAAAAATTCCCTTTGGGGGGGCCTTTTTGCTTTGGGGTTTTATTTGTTTTTAAAAAAAAGGGAATTGGGTGTAATTTTCCCCCATGTTTTAATTTTGGGGTGTGTGGGTTGGTTTTTAGTTTTTTTTTTTTTTTTGTCGGTGGGGCTTGGGAAAGTTTTTGGGTAAACAATTCCCCCCTTTTACCCCGGGGTTCCCTTTTTAAACTCTTTCCCCAGGGGAGTTTTTGGGTTTTTTTTCGTTTTTTGCCCGGTTTTTCCCCCAATGGGGGGGGTTTTGGAAAATAGGGTTGGCTTTGGGGGTGTGGGCCTATTTGTTTTTTGGGGGGGGAGGGTTTTAATTTTGGCTAGTTGGGGTTGGGGGTTTTGTCCCGGCCGGGGGGTTTTTCGTTTTTTTGCTTTTGCCGGGTTCCCGAAATTTGGGGCGGGGAAGAGGGGGGGGGGGGGTACTGGGGGGCGGGGGTCCGGGAAGAACGGCCCCTTCGAGGGGGCCCCAGGACCCTTTTGGGAAAAAGGGGGGGGGTTGCGGGGGGTTTTAGGGGAAAAAAATTACACGGGTGGGGGGTGGGTCCCCCCCCGGTGGGGTGTTCCCCGGTAGTTGGGTTTTGGGGGGCAAAAAAACAGGGGGCGGGGGTTTGGATTTAAACCCTTTGAATTAAAATTTTAAAAACCCGTTTTAAAGGGGTGAACAACCCCTCCTAATCCCCCCCTGGGGGGGGAAGCCGGGGACATAACAATCTCCTGACCGCGTGCCCCCACGGCGACCCCCCCATTCTGTTAAAAGGGTTGTATCACTTCCGTTGTTAAAAAGGGGCGATAACGAAACGAAAAGGTTTTTCTGCATCAAAAAAACAGAAAAGATAAATTTTAAAAAACAAGTTTTCCCTAAACACGAAATTTTAAACCAAATGTACCTCCCAAACTTTCTAAAAGCTTTCTTAAAGAAACGTCAAAACTTATTTGGGGAATCTATAAAATTAGCGAGGGGGATCCAGGGTTTGTGATAAAAATGGATTATTTTATATCTTCAGTTTATTTTTGGTTTCATCTTTAATATTATTGTTCGGTATAATAAAAAATTATGGCCCGGGGGGGCCGGGTAAATGAAGGTTTGTTTACTCCCCCCAGCTGAACCTGGGTAAAAAAAACGTTCGTACTACCGGGCATCCGGGCCATAATTCTTACACATTCAATCATCCTCGATTAAAAAAAAAAACCGGGGGAAATTCCGGATCCAAATAACAATCATGATTTGAATTGTCAATTTTAAGTTTTAGGCACCGTTTGTATGGAACTTGGGTAAAGGGTCAAATAAAAAACAACTTAAATTTTAACCAGTTCCCTTTTAAGACCATGTAAACCATATATTTTTTCTAAAAATTTTTTCTTTAAATTTAAATTTAAAATAGTTTAAATTTTAAAGCAACCATTTAAGAAATCAAGTTGCTTTACTCGATATGATTCTATAAAAGTTCAGTTATATAAATTTTTATATCTTGTGTAACGTAAAAAACCCTTGGATTTTTAGGTCATTTTTAGAAAAATAATTCTAAATTCTTATCTTGGGGCCATTTAAAATTGTTCAACAACTTTAAAATACATTTTAAAAACGAAACTTTTCAACCCCAATGGTTTTGAAATCCCTATAAAGGAGAGAAAGGGCCGTAGCGATTTCTGTAGCCAACCTTTAAGGGAAATGTAATTAAAAAAACCGTTGCATTTACAACCCCCTAAGGTCCAGTCAGTTGTGGTCAGTAGAAATATCCCCGATTTCCCCCCCGAGCCCCATTATTTTACTTCATTAATAATGCATTTAACAGTCGCCATTACTTCTATTTAGTTATAGCCACTCCTTTTGAGAAGTCCATCCCAACGAATGGTGTTATCAAACTTGACTATGAAGAAAAAGAAAACGCTTGCATTAAGTTCTCTTGCAACTTTAAAAAAAATCCCAAACTTATCTGAGCAAATGTTGTCGTCGCCCCAGCGGGTTGACGTTTGACATGAAAGGTGTGATCACAATGGCATTCGTTGTTATAGAATAGTACCGTGTAACAATCATTCAATATTAAGAATTTATTTTTACGAAAAACGAAAGTAAAATTATTCTATCCTTAACAAAAATAAACAAACAATTCATTTTGTATTTTCCCGTTGTTAATATATAACTTTGCTCAATTTGGGAAAATGACTAGGAATACAGAACATCACAGAATACACTAAGAGTATGAATACAGAATACACTAGGACTAGCAATACAGAATACACTAGGACTAGCAGTACAGAATACACTAGGACTAGCAATACAGAATACACTAGGACTAGCAATACAAATACCCCTAGGACTAGCAATACAGAATACACTAGGACTAGCAGTACAAGAAAACACTAGGACTAGGAATAAAAGAATACACTAGGACTAGCAATAAAAGAATACACTAGGGCTAGTTACAAATAACACTAGGACTAGCATACAGAAATAGCTAGGACTAGCAATACAGAATCACTAGGACTACAGTACAGAATACCCTAGGACTAGCAATACAGAATACAAATATGGACTAGCAATACAGAATACACTAGGACTACAATACAGAATACACTAGGACTAGCAATACACAATACACTAGGACTAGCAATACAGATTACAATAGGACTAGCAATACAGATTACACTAGGAGTATGAATACAGAATACACTAGGACTAGCAATACAGAATACACTAGGACTAGCAATACAGAATACACTAGGACTAGATACAGAATACACTAGGACTATGCACTAACACGAATACACTAGGACTAGCAATACAGAATACACTTGGACTAGCAATATAGAATACACTAGGACTAGCAATACAGAATACACTAGGACTAGCAGTACAGAATACACTAGGACTAGTATACAAAATACACTAGGACTAGCAATACAAAATACACTAGGACTAGCAATACAGAATACACTAGGACTAGCAATACAGAATACACAAGACTAGCAATACAGAATACACTAGGACTAGCAATACAGAATACACTAGGACTAGCAATACAGAATAACCTAGGACTAGCAATACAGAATACACTAGGACTAGCAATACAGAATACACTAGGACTAGCAATACAGAATACACTAAGACTAGCAATACAGAATAACCTAGGACTAGCAATACAGAATACACTAGGACTAGCAATCACAGAATACACTAGACTAGCAATACAGAAACACCTAGGACTAGCAATAACAGAAACGCTAGGACTAGCAGTTACATAATACACAGGACTATGCACTAATCATACACAACAGATACACTAGGACCTCGCAACAGAAATACATACACTGCAATACAGAATACACTAGGACTAGCAATACAGAATACACTTGGACTGGGAATACTGAATACACTAGGACTAGCAATACAGAATACACTAGGACTAGCAATACAGAATACACTAGGACTAGCAATATTGAATACACTAGGAATAGTAATACAGAATACACTAGGACTAGCAATACAGAATACACTAGGACTAGCAATACAGAACGTTACAGAATACACTAGGACTAGTATACAGAATACACTAGGAATAGCAATACACAATACACTAGGACTGGCAGTACAGAATACACTAGGACTAGTATACAGAATACACTAGGACTAGTATACAGAATACACTAGGACTACAATCACAAACACTAGGACTGGCAGTACAGAATACCTAGACATAAAGATACCTAGGACTAATACAGAATACACTAGGACTACAATACAGAATACACTAGGACTAGCAAAATCAGGAAGTACAGATAGGATAGCAATACGAATACACTAGGACTAGCAATACAGAA
>NW_022981345.1:0-9330 GCF_902652985.1 Pecten maximus
AACCTTATTTATTCCGTAATATTTATAACCCTATCATTAGGTCAGGGGTGTAAAAATATTTTTGAAGCCACTTGCCCCGGGCAAGTACAGCTCAGAAAGCCACTTGCCCAAAGGCAATTTCTACTTGCCCCAGTGTGCGTTTCAATAAAATATACAAAAAGCCTATATAAAAATTTTTATTTGATATTAAATTAAATACATAGAAAATATTTACAATTGATTATTGGAAGAAAAGAATATGTAATTTAATTTAAATTGCAATTTTTTTTTATTATCATTATTATCCCTTTTTAGCCCACCATCATCAGATGGTGGGCTATTCAATCGCCCTGCGTCCGTGGTCCGTCGTCCGTCCGTCCCTCCGTCCGTCCGTAAACAATTCTTGTTATCGCTAATCCTCAGAAAGTACTGAAGGGATCTTTCTCAAATTTCATATGTGGGTTCCCCTTGGTGCCTAGTTATGCATATTGCATTTTGAGACCAATCGGAAAACAACATGGCCGACAGGCAGCCATCTTGGATTTTGACAATTGAAGTTTGTTATCGCTATTTCTGAGAAAGTGCTGAAGAGATCTTTCTCAAATTTCATATGTAGGCTCCCCTTGGTGCCTAGTTATGCATATTGCATTTTGAGACCAATCGGAAAACAACATGGCCGACAGGCAGCCATCTTGGATTTGACAATTGAAGTTTGTTATCGCTATTTTTGAGAAAGTACAGAAGGGATCTTTCTCAAATTTCATATGTAGGTTCCCCTTGGTGCCTAGTTATGCATATTGCATGTTGGGACCGATCGAAAAACAAGATGGCCGACAGGCAGCCATCTTGGATTTTGACCATTGAAGTTTGTTATCGCTATTTCTGAGAAAGTACTGAAGGGATCTTTCTCAAATTTCATATGTAGGTTCCTCTTGGTGCCTAGTTATGCATATTGCATTTTGGGACCGATCGGAAAACAAGATGGCCGACAGACAGCCATCTTGGATTTTGATAATTGAAATTTGTTATCGCTATTTCTGAGAAAGTACTGAAGGGATCTTTCTCAAATTTCATATATAGGTTCCCCTTGGTGCCTAGTTATACAAATTGCATTTTGAGACCAATCGGAAAACAACATGGCCGATAGGCAGCCATCTTGGATTTTGACAATTGAAGTTTGTTATCGCTATTTCTGAAAAAGTACAGAAGGGATCTTCCTCAAATTTCATATGTAGGTTCCCCTTAGTGCCTAGTTATGCATATTGCATTTTGAGACCAATCAGAAAACAAGATGGCCGACAGGCAGCCATCTTTGATTTTGACCATTGAAGTTTGTTATCGCTATTTCTGAGAAAGTACTGAAGGAATCTTTCTCAAATTTCATATGTAGGTTCCCCTTGGTGCCTAATTATGGTGCCTAATTATTGAAGTTATGGCCGACAGGCAGCCATCTTGGATTTTGACCATTGAAGTTTGTTATCGCTATTTCTGAGAAAGTACAGAAGGGATCTTCCTCAAATTTCATATGTAGGTTCCCCTTAGTGCCTAGTTATGCATATTGCATTTTGAGACCAATCAGAAAACAACATGGCCGACTGGCAGCCATCTTGGATTTTGACAATTGAAGTTTGTTATCGCTATTTCTCAGAAAGTACAGAAGGGATCATTCTCAAATTCCATATATAGGTTCCCCTTGGTGCCTAAATCTTAGATTTCATATATAGGTTTCCCTTGTTTGAAAAGTACTAGAGGTTTCTTCTGAATTTACACAGACTAGTAAGACTTAGAAGAAGAGAAAAGTAGAGAAAAGATCAATCTGACATGGAACCTATGAAGAACATTCAATGGTGGGCGCCAAGATCCCTCTGGGATCTCTTGTTTAAAAATTTTTTTTGTTAATTCCTAATTCCGGTCCGGATTCCAATCCGACTATAAGACGGTAAAGTGACAGAAATCCAACTTCCTGTTTTATTAAAAACAGGGATCGTTTTACAGATAAAAGCAATCTTTCCTTTGTCTAATAAGAACATTTGGTCAAATATTACAGTAAGTAGCCTCTTTCAAACATTATTTTATACTTTAACTGCAGTTTCTTTTATTTTCATCGGTTTGAATGTCATAAAAACGTTCGTGAAGTGATGGCTTCAGAGTGCCACCAGCGACCTACTTTTCCCACCTCGGAAATTTGAGTTATCAACTCTGAAAATAAAGATAATTCAACTACTAATTGTTTATTTTAATATGTTTTAGCATACTTCTACACTACTGTCATTCTGATAAATTCTCTAATCACACAGAATTCAGGAAATCGAACATGAAAATCATTTTAGAGATAGAAAAATCTTACTTGTCCCGGGCAAGTAAAGAAAAATCTTACTTGTCCCGGGCAAGTAAACAAACATTTTTAGCTTGCCCAAACTCAAACTTTGGTTGTCCAGGGCGTCGGGCAAGTGGATGTTTAAACCCCTGTAATAGCTGTGCTGTTTGTTCGCACATTTGTGCACACGATGTCTGCATGGTGTGCGCACAATGTTTTTAGTTGCATGCAACATTGGTACTGAACACGTGTCGTTGCATAATGACGACAAAACAACACATTAAAAGTGTAAGAAAGCGACTGACCTACATATTTTCCACCGCGGGGTCAGCTCAACACAAATGTAAACAATCCAGAAATCCAAAGAAATCACAATAATTAACATGCACAAGATCTCCAACACAGGTCATTTTAAACACTGTTTAAAAATCTTTGACAGAAAACCGCAGATTATAATCGACTTGCTGCAAAACCTACACCACAGGATGTATACACGTGTGTAGTTATTATACATACATGGGGCACAGTTTAAAAGTAATAAAACAATGCAGTGCACAGGGACCGGTAGTAAAGTTCCTGAGGTGGCAAGCCCGGTTTGTCTGGAAATTATATGATAATTGTCAGTGTATGTAATTGTGTTTTATGCTACAAGTTTTTGTTACACAGGGACATGTACGTACCAATGTTTCTAGAGAGAGATGCTTGTCTATAAGTAGATACTACATGTTTAATTAAATTAAACCACAGGCACAGGAACCAGTAAAGATGCAGCATGGGGAGAGGCAGCTTGCCTAGTCTACTGTAATTTATCATTATTTTATAATAGGCTATAGTATTATAGTATTACAGTGGTCCCCCTCTTATGAGACCACCTATAGCTATGGGACAGGCATCAGGTGCATGGTCTTAAAATGGGGGTTGTTTTTGTTGAGAGTTTTGTCAGCTGAGTGATGTCGGTGAGGTCAATGATAACACAAGCTAGTACATATTACATTATTATTTATATACATCTATAGACGATTCATTAATTATGTTATGTTAAAATGTATTTTTCAATGTTCTCCTTTGTTTACTGTCATTAATATTTTGAATATGGTTTAATTGTTGCATGTGTAAATTATTATCAAAATTAAAGTGTAACGTTCGATCTATATCTCGAATAATTAGCAAAAACGTTAATAGGCTTGCTTGAGTCCAGGATCCACTAAATCACCCCCTTATCCCGTAAAATCGAGCGGACCTGAACAGGATTTTAGCTGTAAATAATAACGTAACTATAATACAGCTAAAATCCAGTTCAGGTCCACTCAATCCGATTCAGGTCCGCCGTGTTTGTCAGTTCGAATAGCGACCCATTTATCTAGCTGTAAAATACATCATTACAAGTTTTTTTTGTACAGAAATAGTATTTTACTATGAAATAACATCTCTTCCTGCATTATGCACAGGCGCTTGCATAGAAAATGTGATTTTCATTTTTTTTTTTGACAGTGGTATGTGTAATCTGCTCAAGGTTGGTAACTCCGCCACAAGCGAAACGGCACCCCATCTCACTTCAATCGACTAAAAAACGCATTTATTCAAACTGACACTGTGCATACTATATACTATATATAGCTACCGTCATCAGGAAACATTCATCTTTAACCTATTGTGTCACTCAATACAAATTGTTGCATCCAAAACACAATAATCTGTGAAAACATCGCCGAGTTCCTCGATCTGAATGCCATTTTTCAAACGGCTCCCTCAGAAATGGAAACGGGCAGGGTGGTTTGACGGTATTTTAGACATAGGCTGATACTGTGCAGAAAATGTGGACAGGCGAGAGACAGCGCGACACACAGACAGTTTTACTGGAACTGGTTTTACACCCAGACAGCCCAGGTGTCGGGAAGAAGAACTAGTGAAGCAACACTCTTTTTGTTAGAATGCTAGAAGGTCCCAAGCCCTTGTAAAAGCAGAGGGGACATATTTCGAAAATGTATTAAGAAATTCAATTCAACAAAATCAGTCAAAAATGAAGTAGTGCTATACACATTCCTATAGTGAAGGGGTTTCACACTTGCTACTGTGTTGCAAGAGACCCAGGTTCGACTCCTGGTGGGAATCAAAGCACGAAAGGTTTTATAGTGTTTTCTATGTTAAAGGCTATTTGATTTAATTGTCAGTCAAATCTATTCAATTTTATGGTTTCATTAATGAATTTAAATACAAATTTTATTCGTTTCTTACTTATTTTATATCCGAGAAATGTAAAATAAGCGAAGCAATGAAATAAACAATACAAATCTATTTAAAACAAGAAATATCTTTAAAAAAAATAAACTGCATAGCTTTAATGCTGGTGGTTATAATGTAAAACTACTGGTGAAATAAATTAATGAACTACAGTGTAATTAATAAATGTGCAGTTTCATCACGGATAACAAAATTATATCATTTTGAATCATTTTTGGTGATAATAAGACTGCAAATGTGTCATTTGAATAGATGCATCCACTTATTTAGCTTGCATTAAATTTAAAAGGGACATCACGGTAAAAACGTTGCAATTTTCACTGAATGTACGCGTTTTGTTTCTTTCCATTAAGTTAATTTTGGGTGTGAAAACATGTTATGTACAGTAGCTTTTTTTTAATATCTTGACTGAAAGTTCATTTCAACTTATTAGAAAAGGCATTATAGAAAATTATTTGACAATATCAGAGTTACCTGAATTCAGCTATCACAATTTTACAAAGTATTCTTCGAAATGTCATCTGCACACACGAAAATTAGTGGATTTTCAAATATCTTTGTCTCAAATACCATACCAATATATTTAAACCTTTCGCTCGCAAACACCGAAAAAAACAATGTGCGAGAAAGCTGTTCTGACAAATTTATGCTAAAATATTGTCAATTATTATGTCGAATTAAGTTAAATTAAGTTCATTATGGTGTGAAAACATGTTATGTTATTTTTTTTGTAATATTTTGATTTAAAATTAATTTCAACTTATTATAAATGGTATTATAGAAATTTGTTTGACAAAATCAAAGTAACCAGAATTCAACCATTACAATTTTACAAAATAGTCTTTGAAATGTCATCTGCACACAGCAAAATTATTGGATTTTCAAATATCTTTGCCTCAAATACCATACCTACATATTTAAACCTTTCGCTTGCATGCAACGAAGAAAACAATGTGCGAGAAAGCTGTTCTGACAAATTCATGGTAAAATTTTGTGAATTATTATGTTGCATTAAGTTAAACTCAATTACTTTGGATGTGGAAACATGAAGTGTAATTT
The DNA here is from genome assembly GCF_902652985.1 of Pecten maximus. Lineage (NCBI taxonomy): Eukaryota > Metazoa > Mollusca > Bivalvia > Pectinida > Pectinidae > Pecten > Pecten maximus. Next base: position 5,597 of record NW_022981345.1, read on the forward strand.
TTTTTATCTTTTGAAATCAATTTCAACTTATTGCAAAAGATATTATAGAATATTACTCGACAAACTTAAAGAATTACCAATATTTAGTTATCACTATTTTACAAAATATTCTGATTCAAGATGTCATCTACAAACAGGTAAACATGAATAAATTTTCAAATATTTTTACCTCAAATACTGTACCATTCCAACATATTTCAACTTTTTATTTACATGTGAAAACAATATGCTCTTGATGGCATGTGAAGGGCCTCCTATAATGTATGTGTTAAGTGAGGTAGTCACCAGCTACTACAAGGAGACCCTACCTCAAAATGACTCTGGCTGTTCACGGGTTGATAATCCCATAAAACATAACACACAAACATAGTTAAGAGTAAAACATGTCATTTATTTTCAGTGCTGTTTTGGTTGTGTCCTGGATGACATGCAACAGGCCTCCTGCATGTTGTTCAGTGAGGTAGTCACAAACTACTACCCGGCCTAAACTAAGAGATACCACTTATTTTTGCAGAAACCTGCCAAACTGGTGTACACTGCTGCCTCATAAGAGGTTGAAGAAAATTTATTTAAAAGAAAACATGATTTTTTACGCTTGATTAAGCTTCATTTACATAAATTTTAGCTCAAATTCATTTAAAACTTGCTAATTACCTTATTTGTGATCTGCCAAAGATATTTAAGGGAGATAACTTGCTTATTTGGTCTCATATATCAAATTAATTATCAGTTATATAATGAAATGATTACTGAATAATTTTTCAATTTTTTATAACAAACTCAAAATGACTGATTGGGTATTTTATAATCCATATAGGCTGAATACTGGTTGATTTTGGCCGCTTTGTGAACCCGTAAATTTTGGACACAGGAATTTGACATATATATGACATTTTAAAATCTTAGATGGCATGTAACTATTTTATTGATTAGAATACTGTGAGTGTATAACTGAGCGCATGATGAATAAGGTTTAAATCACTGTCTCCGCTAGGGATTGAACCCAGGACCTCTGGCTTACAAGTCTTACGCTCAACCAATTGAGCTATAGAGAAGATCTCTCTAGCCGAGCGGTATATTGCATACATACTTGCAGTCTCAATTTCACATTTAAACAAAATGGCCGCCAATTCTTGGCCTCTGACTGGTCCGGATTTAGATACATAATGTATCGTTTGATTGTGATGAAATTTGGTATGTAAGTTCATCATTGGACACCGGTCCCCTCTCAAAGCCTCACTTTCACATTTAAACAAAATGGTCACCAATTCCTGGCCTCTGATTGGTCCGATTGCGATATCGTTCGATTTTGATAAAATTTGGTATGTAAGTTCATCATTGGACACCGGTCCCTCTCAAAGTCTCACTTTCACATTTCAACTAAATGGCCGCCAATTCCCGGCCTCTGATTAGTCCAAATTTAGATATTTTTCGATTTGGATGAAATTTGATATGTAGGAACATCCTTGGACACAAGTCCCTGTTGAGCCTCATTTTCACATTTAAACAAAATGGCCACCAATTCTTGGCCTCTGATTGGTCAAGATTCCGATATCGTCTGATTTTGATGAAATTTGGTACATAGGTACATAATTGGACACGGTACCTCTCGTTGCCTCACTTTCACATTTAAGCAAAATGGCCGCCAATTCCTGCCCTCTGATTGGTCCAGATTTCGATATCGTCTGATTTTGATGAAATTTGGTATATAGGTACATCATTGAACACCGGTCGCTCTCGTAGCCTCACTTTCACATTTAAACAAAATGGCCGCCAATTCCCGGCCTCTGATTAGTCGAAATGTAGATAATGTTCAATTTCAATTAGATTTGATATATGGGGGTATTAGGGGACTGCATATTCAACTTTATGGGTCTTATTGCCTTTATGAACAACACATTCTTTTTATTAGTCGAAAATATGGAATGAAGTGCAGTAAGGAGGAGATAACAGAGTTATCGTTCCTTACGGAACGTAATGTATACACGGCTACTTCTGCCTATTTTGCCGGATATAGTCGCGATTTGAGGGCAAAGAAAACTGTCCGTAACTTCTTGATGAAACTTTCCACACTTGTAAAACTCGGTGTGATCTACGTCCTGAAATATTCGGTATATCTGGGAAAAATCTAGTTATGGAGATATTTGGGGCCAAACACGCCAAAATCGACACTTTGACTGCTGGTTTCTGTATAACTCAACCTGGAGAATTCAATCTTAAAGCAGACGAACTGAAACTCCAAATGTAGCAAGTAGAGGTAATTCCGAAGAAAAGGCCGTGTTTGGTTTTTCGATATCTGTCATAGAACGGCCACAATAGGGCTTTAAAAATGGGTTGTATTTTGGCGAGGTCTCATGGAAACCAGAGGAGGATTCCGGATGTTACGTCACGAGGGACGTCACAAGTATGTGTGGAATGTAGTGTATTGGGGGACGGAACGTAATGTACATGCAGCTAATTCTGACTACTTTGCCGGAGCTTACTGAAAAACGACTCATTACATTTTGATAAAACTTTCCACACTTGCTAAAGTCGGTGTGATCTATGTTCTGGCAGTTCCCTTATATATGGGGAAATTTTAGTTATGGAGATATTTTGGGTACAAACACGCCAAAATCGACTATTTGACTGCTGGTTTCTGCACAACTCGGTCTTGAGAATTAACGCATAATGCCAACATACTGAAAATTCACACATCACAAGTACATATAATTCCAAAGAAAATGATATCTTTAGTTTTTCTATATCTATCACAGAACGGCCACAATAGGGTTTTGAACATGGGTACTATGTACCGCGAGCTCACATTCCGGAGAGTCTATTACGGACGTACGTCACGAGTGACGTTATCAAGTCTGTTCCGCTTGTCTGATTGAACTTGTAGCGCTCGGTGAGCTGCTTGTATTTTCACTGTCACTGTCAGTATTTCTTAAAATGTTGAGATATCAGAGAAAATACGAAAGACACATTTCTCCACAATTTTTTTTTTTTTTTTGTTTTTTACATATTTATCACAAACATCTCTATCTAAAAGACATAATTAATCTTGTTTCTTCATATATGGTACATTAAGTTCTTTTTCCTGTCGTATCCGTGATGCAACAGTTTCCGCTTAGGTCACACGGGTACGTATAATCGAAAGACAGTAAGCCAGACATTTTACACTGCACTGGGGAAGAATTCCCGCCTTTTTACACCCAGAATCGAACGCACTAACACATTTTCGGAAAATCTGAAAATTTGAAATCCGGAACCAGCTTAAGTGCAGTAAGGGACGATAGCGGAAATTGTATTTAACACTGGTGTTGACCAGTATTCATTTAACACTGGCGTTGACCAGTGTCCATTTAACACTGGCGTTGACCGGTGTCCATTTGACACTGGTATGTCTACATCAGTGTAAAATGCACACTGGTTAACGCCAGTACTAAATGGACACTGGTCAACGCCAATGTTAAATGGACACCGGTCAACGCCAGTATTAAATGGAAAGTTATAGAAATATTTGTAATGCTGCCTAGCATAATGCTAGAAGGTCCCAAGCCCTTGTAAAAGCAGAGGGGAAATATTTCGAAATGCCGTATTAAGAAATTCAACAAAATCAGTCTGAAATCAAGTAGTGCTATACACATTCCTATAGTGAAGGGGTTTCACACTTGCTACTGTGTTGCAGGAGACCCAGGTTCGACTCCTGGTGGGAATCAAAGCACGAAAGGTTTTATAGTGTTTTCCTA
>NW_022981346.1:0-26978 GCF_902652985.1 Pecten maximus
GTTAAATTTTTCACCGATTGAATTTTTGCCGAAATCATTTACGTTTCCTGTTTGATCACATCCCACTGGGAGGTGCCCCTAAAGATCCGAAGCTTTCACTAGGCCTCTAGAAATGACGTCAGAACTGCACGGTTGAGACGTCACCAGAATCCCGTGTAGTATTGTAACCCACGCGTCCGCGGTAGCGCGGTTAATTGTTCACCAGTGGAAGTTTTGGCCGAAATCATACCTGTTCTTCCTGTTCATCACATCCCACTGGAGGTGCCCAAAAAAATAAGCTCCTAGCCGCTCTAGAAATGACGTCAGAACTGCACGTTGAGCGTCACAATATTCCCTAGTATTGTAACCACGCGTCCGCGGTGGCGTAGTTAATTGTTCACTGATGGCAGTTTTGTCGCAAACATAACGTTTTCCGGTTCATCACATCCCACTGGAGGTGCTCAAAAAGATCCGAAGCTTCTAGCTGCTCTAGAAATGACGCCAGAACTGCACGTTGAGCGTCACCATATTCCGTAGTATTGTAACCACGTGTCTGCGGTAGCGCGGTTAATTGTTCACCGATGGAAGTTTTGCCGAAATCATTACCGTTTCCTGTTGATCACATCCCACTGGAGGTGCCCAAAAAGATCCGAAGCCCCAAGCAGCTCTAGAAATGACGTCAGAACTGCACGTTGAGCGTCACCATTTCCGTAGTATTGTAACCATGCGACCGCGATAGCGTGGTTAATTGTTCACCGATGGAAGTTTTGCCGAAATCACAACGTTTACCTGTTCATCACATCCCGCTGGAGGTGCCGAAAAAGATCCGAAGCTCCTAGCAGCTCTGGAAATGACGTCAGAACTGGACGTTGGGCGTCACCATATTCCGTAGTATTGTAACCACGCGTCCACGGTGGCGTGGTTAATTGTTCACCGATGGAAGTTTTGCCGAAATCATTATGTTTTCCTGTGTATCACATCCCACTGGAGATGCCCCAAAAAGATCCGAAAGATCATAGCAGCTTCTAGAAATGACGTCCAGAATCTGAACGTTGAGCGTCACCATATTCCCTAGTATTGTAACCAAGAGTCCGCCATAACGTGGTTAATTGTTCACCGATGGAATTTTTGCCAATCTTCCCTTTTTCCTGGATTTTTCCCACTGGGGTGCCCCAAAAATCCGAACTTTTACTGCTTGAATAGTCAAAAGCACTTTTAGCGCACCCGATCCCAGTATTTAACCCCGCGTCCGCGGTTAGCGCGGTTAATTTTTCACCGATGAAGTTTTGCCCAAAACATTTCCTTTTTTCCCGTTACCATCCCCCTGGAGGTGCCCAAAAGATCTAGAAATGACTCAACTGCACTTGAGCGTCCCATATTCCCCTATATTTAAACCCGCGTTCCCCGGTAACGTGGTTAATTTTCACCGATGGAAAATTTTTTCCGAATCATTTCGTTTTCCTGTTTACACATCCCACGGAGGTGCCCAAAAAAAAAAAGCTCCAGCCCCCTTAAAATGACGTGAAACCCCGTTAGCGTCACAATATTCCCTGTATTGTAACCCCGCGTCCGGGTGGGGTTTAATTTTTCACGATGAGTTTTGTCGCAAACATAAATTTTCCCGGGTTTATCAATCCCACTGGGGGTGCTCAAAAGATCCGAAGCTTCTAGCCTCTAGAAATGACGCCAAACTGCACGTTGAGCGTCACCAATTCCGCAGTATGTAACCACGGCTCGGAGCGGGGTTAATTGTTCACCATGGGGGTTTTTCCGAAATCATTCCTTTTCCTGTTTTATCACATCCCCTGAGGTCCCAAAAAAATCCGAAAACCCCAAAACATCTAAAATACGTAAACTGCACGTTGAGGCCCCCATATTTCCCTATATTGTAAAAACGACCGCGATAGCGTGGTTAAAATTTTTCCCGATGGAATTTTGAGAAATCACAACGTTTACCCCGTTATCACATCCCCGGGGTGCCGAAAAGATCCGAACTCCTACAGCTTGGGGAAAAGACGTAGAATGGCGTTGGGGGTCACCCTATTCCTGATTGTAACCCCGCGTCCCCCGGGGCGTGGTTTTTTTTTTCCCCTGGGAGTTTTGCCGCAAAAAATAACGTTTCCCGTTCTCACCTCCCCCTGGGGGGTGCTCAAAATCCGAAGCTTTAGGCTCTAAAAAAAAAAACGTCAGAACTGCACGTTTACGTCACCATATTTCCCTATATTTTTTTCCCACGTGTCCGCGGTAGGCGGTTAATTTTTTCACCGATGGAAGTTTTGCCCAAATCATTACCTTTCCCGTTTATCACATCCCCCTGGAGGGCCCCCAAAAAGACCGAAACTCCAGCGCTCAGAAAAGACGTCAAACACTTTACGTCACCAATTCCCGAGTATTGTAACCATGCCCGGATGCGTGGTTTAAATTTTTCCCGAGGGAATTTTGGCCCAAATCAAACTTTTCCCTTTTCACTCCCACTGGAGGGGCCCAAAAAATCGAAACTTCTACTGCCCCAGAAAAGAGTCAAACGCACGTTTAGCGTCCCGATCCCGAGTATTTTAAACCACGCGTCCGGGGGGCGTGGTTAATTGTTTTTACCGGGCAGGTTTTTGCCCGGAAAATAACGTTTTCCTGTTTCCTCCCCCTGGGGGTGCTAAAAAGATCCGAAGCTTTTGCTGCCTAAAATGACGTCAGAACTGCCGTTTAGGACCATATTTCCTTATATTGTTCCCCGTGTCCGCGTAGCGCGGGAATTGTTTTACCTGGAAGTTTTGCCGCAATCATTCCTTTTCCTTTTATCACATCCCTGGAGGTGCCCAAAAAATCCGAAGATCCCAAGCAGCTCTAGAAATGACGTCTGAACTGCACGTTTAGCGTCACCATTTCCCCATATTTAACCAAAAAGTCCGCCATAACGTGGGTTAAATTTTTCCCGATGGAATTTTTTTGGGGAAAACATTACGTTTTTTTGTTGTTTCTCCCCCCGGAGGGCCCTAAAAAATCCGAACTTCTAGCTCTAGAAATACGTCAGAACGCACGTTAGGTCACCGATCCCGTAGTTTGTAAACCACGCGTCCGCGGTAGCGCGGTTAATTGTTCCCGATGGAGTTTTGCCGAAAACATTTCCCCTTTTTTTGTTTATCACCCTCCCACTGGAGGCCCAAAAAGATCTAGAAAAGACGTCAGAATGCACGTTGAGGTCCCATATTCCGTAGTATTGTAACCACGGGGCCTCGGTAGCGTGGGTTTAATTTTTCCCATGGGAAATTTTCCGGAAAAACATAACGTTTTTTCCCGTTGATCACATCCCACTTTAAGGCCCAAAAAATCCGAAGCTCCTGCAACTCTAAAAATGAGTCGAACTGCGCTGAGCGTCACAATATTCCGATATTTTAACCCCCCGTCCCGGGGGGGGTTTAAATTTTTTCACCCATGGCAGTTTTCCCCCAAACAAACGTTTTCCTTATCCCCTCCCATGGGGGCTAAAAGATCCAAACTTTAGCTGCTCAGAAAAACGCCAGAACTGCACGTTGAGGGCACCCTATTCCTTTGTTTGTAACCCCGTGTCCCGGTAGCGGGAAAATTTTTTCACGATGGGAAATTTTTTCCCCAAATTTACGTTTTTCCGTTATCAAATCCCCTGGGGTTCCCAAAAAGATCCCAAGCTTCTAGCTGCTCTAGAAATGACGTCAAACGCACGTTGAGCGTCCCCAGACCCGTGATTGTAACCATGGGCCGCGATAGCGGGTTAATTTTCACCCGGGGAATTTTGCCGTCATTTCGTTTCCTGTTGATCAACCCCTGGAAGGCCCCCAAAAGATCCCAAGCTCCCAGCAGTCTGGAAAAGAGTCAAACTGGAAGTTGGGGGTACCAAAATTCCGTAGTTTTTAACCACGGCCCCGTGGCGTGTTAATGTTCACCATGAATTTTTCCCCAAAAATAAGTTTCCGTTATCACATCCCACTGGAGGTGCCAAAAAAATCCGAAATTCTAGCTGCTTTAAAAATGCGTAGAAATGCACGTTTAGCGTCACCATATTTCCCTGTATTGTTTTCCACGGGTTTTCCCCGGTAGCGGGTTATTGTTTACCGAGGAAGTTTTGCCGAATCATTACCTTTTCCCTTTTAAACCCCTCCCCCTGGGGGTGCCCAAAAGATCCGAGCTCCAGAGCTTAGAAAGACGTCAGAACTGTACGTTAGCGTCCCATATTCGTAGTATTGTAACATGGTCCGCGACGCTGGTTAAATTTTTCACCGATGGGAAAAATTTTGCCGAAAACATAACGTTTCCTCTTTATCACATCCCCCCGGGGGTGCCCAAAAAATCCAAGCTTCAGCTGCTCTGAAATGACGTCGAATGACTTGACGTACATATTCCTATATTGTAAGCAGCGTCTGCGTTGCGTGGTTAAATTGTTCACCGAGGAAATTTTTGCCGAAAATTTTTTGTTTTCCTGCTGATCACATCCCACTGGGATGCCCAAAAAGATCCGAAGCTCTAGCAGCTCAAAAAGCGCAGAACTGGACGTTTGGGGGTCACCATATTGTAGTATTTTAACCCCGGCCGCGGTGGCGTGGTTTTTGTTACCGATGGGAGTTTTTCCGCAAACTAAGTTTTCCCGTTCATCCTCCCATAGAGGGTCAAAAAAATCCGAAGCTCCTAGCTGCTCTAAAAAAAACGTCAGAAAGCACGTTGGCGTCCCATTCCTAGTATTTTTCCACGTGTCCCGGGACGTGGTTTAAATTGTTCACCGATGGAAGTTTTGCCGAAAACATTACGTTTTCCTGTTTATCACATCCCACTGGAGGTGCCCAAAAAAAACCGAAGCTCCTACGCTTTTGAAAAGACGTCAGAAAATGCAGTTTTCGCAACCCAAATTTCCTGTATTGTAACCTGCGTCCGCATAGGTGGTTATTTTTCACCGATGGGAATTTTTTCTGAAATCATTACCTTTTTCCTTTGATACATCCCACGGAGGGCCCAAAAAAACCGAACTCCTAGCAGTCTAAAATGACGTCAAACTGCACGTTGGCGTCACCCTATTCCCTAGTATTGTAACCATTCGTCCGGAAGCGGTTAATTTTTTCACCCCAGGAAATTTTGCCAAAACATAACGTTTTTCCTCTTATCAATCCCCCTGGGGGTGCCCAAAAAAATCCCACTTTTAGCTGCTCGAAATGACGTCAGAATCACTTTTGGGGTCACCATATTCCGTATATTTAACACGCGTCCGCCAAACGGGTTAATTTTTCACCGGGAATTTTTTCCCAAAATTTTTATTTTTCCTGTTGATACTCCCCCTGGAGAGCCCAAAATCCAAATCTAGCGCTCTAAAAACTCGAATGCCGTTGGCGTCCCTCTTCCCTTTTTTGTAAACCCCGCTCCCCCTAACGTGGTTTTAAATTTTTCACCCATGAAATTTTTTTTTTCCGAAATCATTACGTTTCCGTTTACAATCCCACTGGGGTGCCCCAAAAAAATCCGAAGCTTCTAGTGTCAGAAAAGACGTCAGAATGCACGTTTAGCGCACCAATCCCGTGTATTGTAACCACCGTCCGGGTAGCGCGTTAAGTTCAACGATGGAAATTTACCGAATCACTACCTTTTCCCTGTTGATCCTCCCCCTGGAGGTGCCCAAAAAGATTAGAAAGACGTCAGAACGCACTTGAGGGACCAAATTTTTATAGTATTGAAACCCCGCTCCGCGGTAACTTTTTAATTTTAAGATGGAAATTTTGCCCCAAATCATTTTCTTTTCTGTGTATCACCCCAGGGGTCCCCCAAAAAATAACTCCTCCGCTCCAAAAGACGTCGAATGGACTTACGTCACCTATTCCCTAGTATTGTAAACCCCGCGTCCCGCGATAGCGCGGGTTTAATTTTTCACCGTGGAAATTTTCCGAAACATTCTTTTTTTTTGTTGTCACATCCCCTGGGGTGCCCAAAAAGATCCAATCCAAGCCTCAGAAAAGACCCTCAAAATGCACGTTGGCGTCACCATTTCCGTAGTATTATAACCATGCGTTTCCCCGTAGGGGTTAATTTTTCACCGATGGAATTTTGCCAAAATCATAAGTTTCCTGTTTATCACATCCCACTGGAGACCCAAAAAATCCGAACTCCTAGCCTCTAGAAATACGTCAGAAAACGTGAGCGTCACCCTATTCCTAGTATTGACCACGCTCCCCCCATAACTGGTTAATTGTTTACCGATGGGAAATTTTTGCCCCAAATAATTATTTTCTGTTGACAATCCCCTGGAGGTGCCCAAAAAATCCCAACTTCTACGCTGTAGAAAAGATCAGAATACACGTTGACGTCCCATATCCCCAATTGTAACCCCGCGTCCCCCATACTGGTTAAATTTTTCACCGATGGAATTTTTGCCGAAAACATTTTCCTTTTCCGTTTTCACACCCCCCCCGGGAAGTGCCCCCAAAAAAAATTAGAATGACGTCGAACGCACGTTTGGGGCCCCCCATTTCCCTATATTTTAACCATGCGTCCCCGGTAACGGGTTATTTTTCCCGATGGAAATTTTTCCGAAACATTTCGTTTTTTTGTTTTTTTCCATCCCCCTGGCTGCCCAAAAAAAATTTTAACTCCTGTCCCTGAAAAACGTCAGAATGCAAAGTTTGGGGTCCCATATCCGTATTTTGTTAACCACGCGTCCGCGGTAGCGCGGTTAATTTTTCACCGATGGAAGTTTTGCCGAAATCATAAGGTTTTTTCCCGTTGATCACATCCCCCTGGAGGTTTTCCCAAAAAAATCCCCAAACTTCTAGCATTCAGAAAACGTCAGAACTGCGGTTGGCTCCCCTATTCCCTATATTGTAACCACCGGGCCGCGTGGCGTGGTTTTAAAGTTCACCATGGTAGTTTTGCAGCAAAATTACCATTTCCTGTTGACACATCCCACTGGATGTGCCCAAAAAGTCCGAACTTCTAGCCCGCTTAAAAAGACTCGAAAATGCACGTTGAGTGTTGCCTATTCCCTATTTGTAACCCCGCGTCCCCCGGGGAACGTGGAATTTTTCACCCATGGAAGTTTTTTCCCCCAAAACATTTTGTTTTCCCTTTTATCACACCCCGGAGGGCCTAAAAAATAGCTCCTAGCCGCTCTAAAAGACGTCAGAACTGCACTTGAGCGTCACCCATATTCCGTAGTTTGTAACCACACGTCCGGTACGTGGGTTAATTTTCACCGATGGGTTTTTTGCCCCAAATCAAAAAGTTTTCCTTATCACATCCCCCGGATGCCCAAAAAAATCCAAGCTCCTACAGGTAGAAATGACGTCAGAACGGAAATTTACGTCACCATATTCCGGTATTGAACCCCGGTCCCGGGGAGCGGGGGGTTAAATTTTTCCCCCATGGAAATTTTTTCCGAACATAAGTTTCCGTTCATCACTCCCACTGGGGGTGCCCAAAAGATCCGAAGTCCCTACTGCCCCAGAAATACGTCAGAACTGCACGTTGAACGTCACCCTATTCCCAGTATTGTACCACCGTCCGCCCCCTAACGTGGTTAATTTTCCCGATGGGGAAATTTTGCCGAAATAAATTTCGTTTTCCTGTTTATAATCCCTGATTTCCCAAAAAAATCCGAACTTCTAGCTGCTTAGAAATGACGTCAGAACGGCACTTTTAGCGTCACCTTTCCCTATATTGTAACCACGGTCCCCCCATAAGTGGTTAATTGTCCACCGATGGAAATTTTTTCGAAAACATTACTTTTCCTGTTGATCACCCCCACGGAGGTGCCCCAAAAAATCTAGAAATGAGTCAGAAGCACATTGAGGTCCCATATTCCCTATATTGTAAAACCACGCTCGCGGTAACGTGGTTTATTGTTCCCGATGGAAGTTTTGCAGCAAACTTTCCTTTTTCCCGTTGATCACACCCATGGGGTGCCCAAAAAATCCGAAGCTTTTACCGCTCTAGAAAAACGTCAGAAAATGCGCGTTGAAAGTCACCAATCCGTAGTATTTAACCCGTTCCAGCGGTAAACGGGGTTAATTGTCCCGATGGAATTTTTCCAAAACATTACCTTTTTCCCCGTTGTCACATCCCACTGGAGGTGCCCCAAAAAGATCCGAAGCTCCAAGCAGCTCTAGAAAAGACGTCAGAAATGCACTTTAGCGTCACCCCTATTCCGTAGTATTTTAACCATGCGTCCCGATAGCGTGGTTTAATTTTTTCCCGATGGAGTTTTGCCCAAAACATTACGTTTTCCCGTTGACCACATCCCCTGGAGGGCCCCAAAAAAACCCCCCCCCGGGGGGGGGAAAAAATTTTTCAAACCCCCCCCCAAAAATTTAAAAAGGGGGGGAAAAAGGGGGGGTTTTTTTTTAAAAATTCCCCCTTTTTTTTTAAACCCCCCCCCCCCCCAAAAAAAAAGGGGGGGGGGGAAAAAAAAGGGGGGGCCCCCTTTTCCCAAAAAACCCCCCCGGGGTTTAAAACCCCGGGGGGTTTTTCCCCTTTTTTTTTTAAAAACCCCCCGGGGGCCCAAAAAAATTTTTCCCCAAAGGGTTTTTGGGTCAAATTTTCCCGTTTAAACCCCCCGGGGGGGAAAAATTTTTTTTTCCCCTAAAAAAAAAATTCCCTTTTTTAAAAAAACCCCCCCGGGCCCGGGGTTTTTTTAAAAAAAAAACCCTTTTTTCCCCTTTTTAAAAACCCCCCCCCCGGCCTTTTTTAAAAAATTTTGGGAAAAACTTAAATTTTTTTAAAAATCACCAAAAAAGCCCGGTTTCCCCCCTTTTTTTTAAAAAGGGGTTTTTTCCCAAAAATTTTTTTTTAAAAAACCCCCCCCGGGGGGGGAAAAAAAGGGGGAAAAAAAAATTTTTGGGTTTCCCCCCCCAAAAAAAAAATTTTTAAAAGGGGAAAAACCCGGGGGTTTTTTAAAAAAACCCCCACCCCTTTTTAAAAAGGGAAACTTTACCTTTTTTGATTCCCCCCGGGGGGCCCAAAAAACCCCCTTTTTTTGGGGGGGTTTTTTTTCCCCCAAAGGGGGTTTTGGGGAACCCTTTTTTTGGGGAAAAAGGGGGGGCCCCCCCCCGGTTTTTTGGGGAAAAAAGGGGGAAAAAAAAAAAATTTTTTTTAAAGGGGCCCCCTTTTTGGGTTTTTTAAAAAATTTTTTCCCTTTTTTTTTTAATTTTTTACCAGGGTTTTCCCCCAAAAAATTTTTTTTTTTTTAAAAACCCCCCCCAAAAAAAAAAACCTTTTTTAAAAACCCCCCCCCGGGGGGGTTAATTTTCCCCAAAAAAATTTAAAAACCCCCCCCCCCCCAAAAGTTAAGGGAAAAACCGAAAATTTTTTTTTGGAAAAAATAAAATGGATTCCCCCAAAAAACCCAAATTTTAAAACCCCCAAAAAAAAGGGGGGGGGAAATTTTGGGAAAATTTTTTTTTTTGGGAAAATTGGTTTCCCCAAAGGGGGGGAAAAAGCCCCCTTTTTTTTTAAAAGCCCCTTGGGGCCCCCCAAAAAATTTTTCCCCTTTGGGGGGGCCTTCCGTTTTTTGGGAAGGGAAAAACCCCCCCCCTTTAAATTTTTGGGGCCCCCCCCCTTTTCCCCCTTTTTTTTTTGGGGGGGTTTAAAATTTCCCCCCCTTTTTAAAAAAACCCCCCCGGGGGGCCCCTTTTTTCCCCTTTTTAAAACCCCCCTTTTTTTTTTTTAAAAAAAGGGGGGAAAAAAAATTTTTCCCCCCTTTAAAAAACCCCCCCAAAAAAACCCCAAATTTTTTTTTAAAAAAACCCGGGGTTGGGGAAATTTTCCCCTTTTTAAGGGGGGAAACCCCGGGGGGTTTTTTTTTTTTCCATGGAAGTTTAAAAAAAAGTTTCCGGGCCCCAAAAAAAAAAAAGGGGGGTCCAAACCCCAAAAACCCCCCCGGAAAATTTTTTTTTAAAAAGGCCCTTTCTTTTTTGGGGGGGCCCAAAAAAACCCCTTTTCCCCCAAAGGGGGAAAAATTTAAAAACCCCTTTTTAAAAAAAAAGGGGGTCCCTTGGGCCCCAAAATTTTTTCCCTTTTTTAAAAGGGGGAAAAAAAAGTTTTTTTTTAAAAAAAGGGGGAAAAAAAAACCCTTTCCCCCCCCCGGGCCCCCGGGGGTTTTTTAAAAAAAAACGTTCCCCCAAAAATTTTTTTAAAAATTTTTTTAAAAATTTTTTTTTTTTTAAAATTTACCCCAAAAAAAAAAAAAAACCCCTTTTCCCCCAAAAAAAAAAAAATTGAAAAAACCCCCCCAAAGGGAAACCCCCCCCCCTTTTTTTTTTAAAAGGGTTTTTTTGGCACCTTTTTTTAAAAACCCCCCCCCCCAAAAAACCCCCGGGGAAAAGCCCAAAAAAATTAAACCCCCCCAAAAAAAACCCCCGGGGCCCCTTTGGGTTTTTTTCCCGGGGGGGGGTTTTTTTTTTTTTTTCCCCCAAAAAAACCCCCCCCCCGGGGGGAAAAAAAAACCCAAACCAAAAACCAGTTTTGGGGGGCCCCCCCCTTTTAATTTTAACCCCGGGGGGGGGTTTTTTTTTGGGTTTAATTTCCCCCAAAAAAAAATTTTTTTTCCCCCCGGGGGAAAAAAAAAAAAAATTTTTTTTTTCCAATTTTGGGGGGGCCCTTTCCCGGGGGGAAAACCCCCCGGGGTTTTTTTTTTTTTTTTCCCCTTTTTCCCCCTTTTTTTTAAAAAAAAATTTTTTTTTAAAAAGGGGCCCAAAAAGGGGGCCAATTTTTAAAAAAACCCCCGGGGGAAAAAAAATTTTTTTCCCCTTTTTTTTTAAAAATTTTAAAAATTTTTTTGTTAACCCCCCCAAAAAATTAAAAAAACCCCCAAACCCCCCCCGGGGGAAAAATTTTAAAGGGGGTTTTTGTTTTGGGGGGGGGGGGTTTTTTTTTTTTTGGGTTTTCCCCAAAAAAAAAACCCCTTTTTCCCCCCCCTTGGGGAAAAAGGGGGAGCCCCCAAAAAAAAAATTTTCCCCCGGCCCCTCCCCCGGGGTTTTCCCCCGGGGGGGAAATTTTTGGGGGCAATTTTTTTTCCAAAAACCCCAAAAAACCCCCCCCCCCAAAAAAACCCCGGGGTTTTACCAAACCCTTTTTTAAAAAATTTCCCAAATTTTTTAAACCCCCAAAATTTTTTTTTTTTTTTAAAAACCCTTTTTTTAAAAACCCCCTTTTTTAAAAAAAAATTTTCCCCTTTTTTTTTCCCCCGCTTCCCCAAAAAGGGGGGGTTTTTTTTTTTAAAAAATTTCCGAAACCCTTAACCTTTTTCCTTTTCCCCCCCCCCGGGGGGAAAAAACCCCAAAATTTTTAAAAAAAAAAAACCCCCCAATTTTCCCCCCCCCCGGGGGGGGGTTTTTGGGAAATTTAATTTTTAAGGGAAATTTTGGTTTTACCTTTTCCCCTTTTTTTCCCAAAAACCCAAAAAAACCGGGTCCAAAAAACCCCAAAAACCCCAAAAACCCCCAAACCCTTTTTTAAAGGTTTCCCCGGGGGGGGGTTTTTTTCCCCCGGGGTTTTTCCAAAACATTAATTTTTTGGCCCCCCCCCCAAAAAATTTTTTTAAAAAAAAACCCCCCAAAAAAATAAAAACCCCCAAATTTTTAAATTTTAAAATTTTCCGGGGGGGGGTTAGTTAAATTTTGGGTTTTTAAATTTTTTTCCCCAAAAACCCCCCCCGGGGGGAAAAAAAAAAAAAAAACCCCCAAAAAAGGGGAAAAAGGGGGGTTTTTTTTTATTTTAAAATTTTCCCCGGGGGGGGTTTTTTTGGGGGGGTTTTTGGGGGGTTTTTTTTTCCCCTTTTAAACCCCCCCCGGGGGCCCCAAAAAAAGTTTCGGAAAATTTTTCCCCCGGGGGGCCCCTTTTTTTTTTTTTTAGCGGGTTAAATTTTCCCGGGGGTTTTTGGGAAAAAAAATTTTTTTTTTCCCCCCCCCCAAAAAAAAAAAAAAAAAAATTGTTTTAAAAAAAAAAAAATTGGGGCCCCCCCTTTTTTTGGAAAAACCCCCCCGGGGGGAAAAAGGGGGGGGAAAAAAAATTTTCCCTTTTTTTTCCCCCCAAAAAATGGCCCAAAAAAAAGGGCCCCAAAACCCAAAAAAACCAAAACCCCGGGGCCCCTTTTTCCCTTTTTCCCCCCCCGGGGGGGAAAAAAATTTTTTTTTTTTTTAAAAAATTTTTTTTGTTTTTTCCCCCCCGGGGGAAAAAAAACCCCCCCCAAAAAAAAAAAAAAAACCCGGGGCCCCCCCCCTTTTTTTTTTTAAAACGCGTCCGCGGTTTGCGTGGTTTAATTTTTCACCGGGGGGTTTTTTTAAAAATTTTTTTTTTTTCCCCCCCCGGGGGAAAAAAATTAAAAACCCCCGGAAAAAAAAAAACCCCCCCCGGGGAAAAAATTTTCCCCGGGGAAGTTTTTTCCCCAAGGGGTTTTGGAAAAAATTCCTTTTGGAAATTTTTGGGGGAAAAACCCCCCCCCAAAAAAAAAAAGGGGGCCCCAAATTTTTTAAAAAAAAACCCCCGGCGGGTTTTTTTATTTTTGGGGGGGGGAAAAAAAAACCCCCCCCCCCCCCCAAAAAAGGGGCCAAAAAATCCCCCTTTTTTTTTTTTGGGGGGGTTTTTGGGGCCCCCCCGGGGGGGGTTTGGGGTTTTAAATTTTTTTTTTTTTTCCCCGGGGCCCCAAAAACCCCCCAAATCCCCAAAAAAAAAAAAAAAACTGCCAAAGGAACCCTATTCCCCTTTAAAACCCCCCCCGGGGGGTTTTTTTTTTGGGGGGGGGGGAAAAAAAAAATTTTTTTTTTTTTTTTTCCCCCCAAAAAAAACCCCCCCCCCCCGGCCCCAAAACCCCCAAAAAAAAAAAAAGGGGGGGAAAATTTTTTTTTCCGGCCCCCTTTTTTTTTTCCCCCATGGAATTTCCCAAAAATAAAATTTTTTTGGTTAAAATTCCCCGGGGGGGGCCAAAAAAACCCCCCATTTGGTTTTTCCCCGGCCCAGGGGGGTTTTTTTCCCCGGGGGGCCCCCCCGGGGTTTTTTTTTCCCAAAATTTGGGAAAAAAATTTTTTTTTAAAAAAAAAAACCCCCCCCCCCCGGGGGTTCCCCCAATTTTAAAAGGTTTTAAAAAGGGGGGGGGTTTTTTTAATTTTTGGGGGAAAAAACGTTTTTTTTCCCCCCCCGGGGGTTTGGGGCCAAAAAACCCCCCTTTTTAAAAACCCCAAAACCCCCCGGGGCCCCCAACCCGGAAGAACCCCGGGGGGGTAATTTTCCCTGGAATTTTCCCCTTTGGGTTTTTTTTAAAATTTTTTTTGGGGGGGTTTTTTTTTTTTTTTTTTCCCCTTTTTAACCCCGGGGTTAAAAGACCCAAAAAAAATTTTTTTTCCAAAACCCGGGGTTTTTCCCCCGGGGGGGCCCCGGGGGGGAAAAATTTTTTTTTTTTTTTCCTTTTTTGTTTCCTTTTTCCCCCCCCGGGGGGGGCCCCAAAAAAGGGAAAAAAGGCCCCTTTTTTTAAAAAAGGTTTTGGGAAATTTTTTGGGGGGTTTTTTAAAATTAAATTTTCCCCTTTTTTTTTTTTTGGGGGGGGCCCCAAAAAAAGGGGTTTCCCGGGGGGAAAAAAAAAAATTTTGGGGGGCCCCTAACCGGTTTTGAACCCCCCTTTTTTTAAATTTTTCCCCCGGGGGTTTTAAATTTTCCCCCTTTTTTTCCCCAAATTTTTTTAAAAAAACCCCCCCCCCCAAAAACGGGCCAAAGGGGGAAAAAAGGGCCAAAAATTCCCCAAAAAATTGGGTTTTCCCCGGGGTTTTTTCCCCTTTTTTTTCCCCCCCCCCCCTTTTTTTTTTTTCCCCCCCAGAAAAAAAAAGTTTCACCCAAAAAAAAAAAAAGAAAATTTGGGGGACCCCCTTTTTTTTTTGGGGGTTTCCCCAAAAATTTTTCCCAAATTTTTTAAAAATTTTTTAAAAAAAAACCCTTTTTCCCCAAAAAAAGTTTGGGCCCCCCTTTTTTTAAAAAGGGGGGAAAAATTTTTTTTTTTTTTTTTCCGGGTTTTTAAAAAAAAAACCCCCCCCCCCCCGACCCCAAAAAATTTTCCCCCCCAAAAAAAACCCTTTGGGGGGGGAAAATTTTCCCCAAAGGGCCCCCCCCCTTTTTTTTTTTTTCCCCGGGGGGGGGCCCCTTTTTTTTTTTAAAATCCCCGGGGCCCCAAAAAAGGCCCCCCCCCAAAAAAAGGCCCCAAACCCGGGGGAAGGGGCCCCCCGGGGGGAAAAATTTTTCCCAACCCCAAAAGGGGAAAAAAAAAAAAAAAAATTTTTTTTTGTTTTTCCCCCCCCTTTTTTAAAAACCCCGGGGGAATGGTTTATTCCCCCAAATTTTTAAAAAAGTTCCCTTTTTTTAAAAAAAGGCCCCCAAAAAGGGGGTTTTTTTCCCCAAAAAAAAACCGGGAAAAACCCTTTTTTAACAAACCCCCGGGGGGGGAAAAAAAATTTTTTTTGGGGGGGTTTTTTAAAAATTTAAATTTTTACATTTTTTTTTAAAAAAACCCCGGGGGGGAAAAAAAAATTTTTTTTTAAAAAAACCCCCCTTTGGGCCCCCCAAAAAAAAATTTCCCCCCCCCGGGGGGGGCCCCCCTTTTTTTTTTAAACCCCCCCCCCCCTTTGTTCCCAAAAAGTTTTGGGGAAAAACCTTTTTAAAAAAACCCCCCGGGGGGGAAAAAAAACCCCCCCGGCCCGGGGGCCCTTTAAATTTCCCCGGGGGGTTTTTTTTTTTTTTTCCCCTGGGGGGAAAAAAAAAATTTGGGAAAAATTCCTTTTTGCCCCCCAAAATTTTTGAAAAATTTAAAAGGGGGGGGTTAAAACCCTTTTTTGGGGGTTTTTTCCCCCCCGGGGGAAAAAAAAATTTTTTTTTTTTTGGCAACCCCCCCCAAAATTTTTCCCCCCCTTTTTTAAAACCCGGGGGGTTTCCCCTTTTTTTTTCCCCAACCCGGGGGGGAAAAATTTTACCCCCCGGGGTTTTGGAAAAAAAACCCCCCCTTTTACCCCCAAAAACCCAAAAAGGGGGCCCAAAAGGGGGAAAAAAGGGGGGGGGGGGGAAAAAAAAACCCCCCCCCCCCCCCGGGGCCCAAAATTTTAAAAAAAGGAAAAAACTAAAATTTTCCCT
Organism: Pecten maximus; assembly: GCF_902652985.1. Lineage (NCBI taxonomy): Eukaryota > Metazoa > Mollusca > Bivalvia > Pectinida > Pectinidae > Pecten > Pecten maximus. The sequence goes on from NW_022981346.1 coordinate 15,091, forward strand.
TTTTCCCCCCCCCCGGGGGGGAAAAAAAAAACCCCCCCCCCATTTTAAAAACTTAAACCCCGGGGCCCCCCAATTCCCAAAAAAAACCACGCTTTTCCCCCGGGTTTTAAAGTTTGGGGGGGCCCCAAAAACCCCTTTTTTTCCCCCCCCCCGGGGGCCCCCCAAAAAAAGTTTTAAAATTTCCCTTTGGGGTTTACCCCCGGGGGAAAAAACCCCCGGGGAAGGGTTTTTTGGGGGGTTTTTGGGGGGAAAAAAAAGGGTTTTAAAAAGGGGGGGTTTTTTCCCCCGGGTTTAAAAAAAAACCCCCCCCAAACCCCCCCCCAAAAAACCCCCCGGGGCCGGGAAAAAGTTCCCCCCCTTTTTTTTCCCCCCCCTTTTTTTTAACCCCCCCGGGGGGGGGCCCCTTTGGGGGGTTTGGGGGTCAAACCCTTTGGGTTAAAAATTTGGGGAAAAAAGGCCCCGGGTTTGGAAAATTTTTTTTTTTGGGGGCCCCCCCCTTTTTTTTTCAAACCCCCCCGGAGGGGAAAAGATCCCAAGGGTTTTTCCAAAAAAAACCCCCCAAACCCCCCCAAAAATTTTCCCCCCGGGATCCGAAACTTCCCAAACGCTCTAAAATGACTTTAAAAACGGGAACTTTTTAGGGGTCACCATTTTCCGTAGTTTATTAAACCCGCGTCCGCGATGGCGTGGTTAATTGTTTCACCATGGAATTTTTTTTCCGAAATAATTATGTTTTTTCCGTTGATCACATCCCACTGGAGGTGGGCCCAAAAAAAATTTCCCAAGCTTTTTTTGCGCTGTAAAATAAAAGTCAAACCCCAAAACGTTGAGGGGTCACCCTATTCCCAGTATTGGGGGAAACCCCGCTTTCCCCATAACGTGGTTAAATTGTTCACCCGGAAAAAAGGGAATTTTGGGCCCAAACATTAAACCCTTTTCCGGGTTTTCCCCCCCCACTGGAATGCCCAAAAAAATCAGAAAGACTTTAAACTGCCTTTTAGGGGGTCACCAATTCCCAGTATTGTAACCCAAAACGTCCGCGGTTTAAAGTGGGTTTTTTGTTTTACCGATGGAAGTTTTGGCCCAAATCATTTTGTTTTCCCTTTTTCACACCCCACTGGAGCTGCCCAAAAAAATAAGGGGGCCCCATCCCCTCTAAAAAATGACGTAGAAAAGCACGGTTAGCGTCACCATATTCCGTAGTATTGTAACCACGGGCCCTTTGCGGGAGGGGGCGGGGTTTAAATTTTTCACCGATGGGAAATTTTTCCGAAATCATAACGTTTTTCCCCGTTTGATCCCACCCCCGGGGGTGCCCCAAAAAAATCCGAAACTTCTAGAAACTTTTTTTAGAAAAGACGTCCCAACTGCCCCGTTGAGGGGGCCCCATATTCCGTAGTATTGTAAACCAAACCCTCCGCGGTGGCGTTTTTAAAGGGGTTTCCCCATGGGAGTTTTGGGAGGGAAAAAATACCATTTTCCCGTTGATCCATCCCCGGGGGTGTGCCCAAAAAATCCGAAGCTTCTTTTGCTGCTCTAAAAAATGACGTCAAAAAATGCACCTTTTATTTTTGCCCTATTTCCCCAGTATTGTAACCACCGTCCGCGTAACGTGGTTTTTAATTTTTCAAACCCATGGAAATTTTGCCGAAAAACATTTCGTTTTTCCTGTTAAACCCATCCCACTGGAGGTGCCCAAAAGATAAACTCCTAGCCGCTCTAGAAATGACGTCAGAAATGCACGTTGGGGTTTACCAATTTCCCTAGTATTGTAACCCCCCCGGCCGCGGTTTGCGTGGTTAAATTTTTTTTAAAACCCATTGGAAAGTTTTGCGAAATCAAACTTTTTTTCCCGTTGATCACAACCCCACTGGAAGGCCCAAAAAAGATCCGAAGCTCCTGCACCAAAATGACGTCAGAAAATGGACATTTAGGGGTCCCCCATATTTCCCTAGTATTGTAACCAGCGTCCCGGGACGTGGTTTTTTTTCCCCCGATGGAAGTTTTCCGAAAACCCTAAGGGTTTTCCCCCGTTCATCACCCTCCCCCTGGGGGTGCCCCCAAAAAATCCGAAGCCCTAGCCCGCCAGAAAGGCCGGCCGAACGGCACGTTGAGGGGCACCATACCCATAGGGAAACCCCGCGTCCGCCAAAAAGTGGGGAAAGGGTTTTAAACCCATGGAAGTTTTGCCGAAATCATTAAAACCCTTTTTCCCGTTTATCCCCACCCCACTTTGGGGGTGCCCAAAAAAATCTAGAAAAAGACGGGCAGAACTGCACATTACGGTTTACCATATTCCCCCAGTATTGTAACCACCTTTCCCCCGGGAACTGGGTTTTTGTTCCCCCCGATGGAAGTTTTTTCAGCAAACCTTACCTTTTCCTGTTGATCACCTCCCCCGGGGGTGCCCAAAAAACCCAACTTTTACCTGCTCTAGAAAAAACTTTTAGAACTGCGCTTGAAAAGTCACCATATTCCTTTGTATTGTAAACCCCCCTTTTTCCCGCGGGGACGCGGTTAATTGTTCACCGTGGAAGTTTTTTCCGAATCATTACCTTTTTTCCCTTTTAACACATCCCCTGAAGGGCCCAAAAAGATTTCCCAAGCTCCCCTCAGAAAAACGTCAGAACTGGGACGTTGAGCCCTCAAAACCCTTTTCCCTAGTATTACCATGCGGCCCGATACGTGGTTAAATTTTTCACCGTGGGAAATTTTGCCCAAAACATTAACGTTTTTTCCCTTTTTCCACATCCCACTGGAGGTCCCCCCAAAAAACCGAAGGGTTTTAGCTGCTCTAAAATGAATTTAGAAAATGCACGGGTTTTTTGGGCCAAACCCTATTTCCCTATTTGTAAACCCAAAAGTGTGCGCGGTAGCGCGGTTTTAAATTTTTTAAACCCATGGAATTTTTTTCGAATCATTAAAACCCTTTTTCCCGTTGATCACATCCCCCTGGAGGTGGGCCCCAAAAAAATCAAGCTCTGCGCTCTGGAAATGCGCAGAAAAGGGGACGTTGAGGGGGGGAAAACCCTATTCCGTAGTAATTTTAACCATGGCCCTTTCCCAGTAGCTGGGGTTTAAATTTTTCACCCAGGAAAGGGTTTTTTTCCGAAAACAAAAACGTTTTTCCTCTTGATCACATCCCCCTGGGAAAGGGGCCCAAAAAATAAGCTCCTAGTCGCTCTAAAATGAAAGTCAGAACTGGCAAAAGTTGAGCGCAACCATATTCTTTGTATTGTAACCACGCGTCCGCGAAAAGCGTGGTTAAATTTTTCAAACCCATGGAAATTTTTGGGGCCCCAAAACAAAAAACGTTTTTATGTTTATCACATCCCACTGATGTGGCCCAAAAAAATCCAGCTCCATCACTCTAGAAAAAGACTCAAAAATGCACTTGAGCTCCCATATTCCTATAAATTTTAACCCCCGCCTTTCCCCGGGAGGGGGTTAATTGTTCCCAAAGGATTTTGCCGAAATTATAACGGTTTTTTTTTCCCCTTGACACATCCCACTGGAGGTGCCCAAAAAATCCAACTCCAAGGGACTCTAAAAATTTCTCAGAACTGCACCCTTGAGGGGTTTAAACCCTATTTTCCTTTGTAAATTTTAAAAAAACGCGTCCCCGTTAGCGTGGTTAATTGTTCCAAACCCATGGAAATTTTGCCGAAACATTAGTTTTCCTGTTTTATCACATCCCACTTGGGGGTGCCCAAAAAATCCGAAGCTTTTTAGCTGCTCTAGAAAGAGTCAAAAACTGCACGTTTAGCGGGGCACCAATCCCGGATTTTTTGTAAACCCCGCGTCTGTGGGGGGGTGGGGGTTTAAAGTTCCCCCGATGGGATTTTTTCAGCAAACATTTAACCTTTTCCTGTTTATCACATCCCACTGGAGGTCCCAAAAAGATCCGAACCCTTTTACCTGCTCAGAAAGGCCCTCAAAACTGTAACGTTGAGCGTCCCCCAATTCCCCTAGTAAATTTTAAAACCCCGTTTTCCCGGTGCGCTTAATTGTTTACCTTTTGGGGGTTTTTGGGCCCAAATCATTACCTTTTCCCTTTTTTATCACATCCCCCTGGAGGTTTCCCAAAAGATCCGAAGCTTCAGGGTGCCCCTAGAAAAAAGACGTCAAACTGCACGTCGAGGGGTCCCCAATCCGTGTATTGTAAACCTTTGTCCCGGGGAGCGTGGTTAAAATTTTTCACCCGAGTAATTTTTTTTCCGAAATCATAAAGTTTTTTCCCGTTTTATCCCCCACCCACGGGGGGTACCCCAAAAAAATCCAAGCTCCTAAGCAGCTCTTTGAAATGACGTCAGTAACCCGCGCGTTGACGTCACATAAATTTCCCTAGTATTGTAAACCCCGCGTCCGCGGTGGGGTTTAAAAGTTTACCGGTGGGATTTTTTTAGCAAAAATTTCCTTTTCCGTTGCCAATCCCACTAGGTGCCGAAAAAAAACCAAAACTTCTACCTCTCTAGAAATGACGTCAGAAAATGCGCGGTTTGGGAATCACCAAAATTTCCGTATTTTTGTAACCCCCCCCCTTCCGCCCTTGCGGCGCGGTTTAAAATTTTTCCCGATGGAAGTTTTTTCCCCAAACATTTCCTTTTTTCCCGTTTATCACTCCCCCCCCGGAGGTGCCCCAAAAAAAAAAAAAAATCCGAAGCTCCAAGCACCCCCAAAAGACCTCAAACTGGGACGTTGAGCGTCACCCTATTCCGAGTATAAAAACCATGGCCCCGCGATGCGTGGTTAAATTTTTTCCCGATGGAAATTTTTTTCCCAAAACATAACGTTTTCCTTTTCCCGTTTTTTACATCCCCCCGGAGATTCCAAAAAAATCCGAAACTTCTAGGGGGCTCTAAAAAAGTCAAACCCGTAAAGTCGAGCGTTTACCAATCCCGGAGTTGGAACCATGCGTCCCCCGGTACGCGGGTTTTTTTCCCCGAAAGGAAGTTTTTCCGAAATCATTTTCGTTTTCCTGTTTAAACCCCTTCCCCCTGGGGTCCCCAAAAAGATCCCAAAGCTTTACTGCTCTAGAAATGATAAACAGAACTGCACTTTAGCTCCCCCATATTCCGGTAATTTGGGAAACCCCGTGTGGGGGCGGTTTCCCCGGGTTAAAATTGGGGGTTTCCGATGGGAAATTTTGGGCCCAAATTTTTAAATTTTTCCCCGTTGAAACACAAACCCACTGAAAGGGGCCCAAAAAAAAACCGAACTCCAAACAGCTCTAGAAAAGACGTCAGAACTCAAGGTTGCGGCACCATATTCTGTAGTATTGTAAAACCCCCCCGTCCGCGATAGCGTGGTTTAAATTTTTCCCCCCTAAAGTTTTTTCCGAAAACATAAAGTTTTTTCCCGTTTTTTCACATCCCACTTTTGGGGCCCCAAAAAAATCCGAAGCTCCAAGCAGCTCTAAGAAATTTACGTAAAACTGCACTTGGGGGGCCCCCCATATTTTCCCTAGTTTTTAAACCACGCCCGCCCGGGAGCGCGGGTTTAATTTTTTCCAACCCAAAAAGGGTTTTGGGCCCAAAACCCTAACGTTTTTCCCCCCTTGATCACATCCCCCGGGGGGGGCCCAAAAAAAATAAGTTCCTATCGCTCTAGAAATGCCCTCAAAATGCCGGGTTTAGCTCACCATATTCCGTAGTATTGTAACCCCGGCCCGCGGTTTGCGCGGTTAAATTTTTCACCGATGGGAAATTTTGCCGAAATCATTTCCTTTTTCCCCTTTTTTTTTACTCCACTGAAGGTGGGCCCCAAAAAATCCGAAGCTCCCAAACAGCTCTAGAAATGGGCGTCAAAACTGACGTTGAGCGGCACCATATTCTGTAGTATTGTAAACCCCCGTCCGCATAAAAATGGTTTTAAATTTTTCACCCCCATGGAAGGTTTTTTCCGAAAACATAAAAGTTTTTTCCCGTTGATTCACTCCCCCTAGATTTTGGGCCCAAAAAAATCCGAAACCCAAGGGGCTCTAAAATTCTCAAAAAATGCACGGTTTAGGGGTCCCCATATTTTCCCTATATTTTAACCACGCGTTTCCCCGGGAAACGCGGTTTTTTTTTTTTCCACAACCCATGGAAGTTTTTTCCGAAAACATTACGGGTTTTCCCCGTTGACCACTTCCCACTGGGGGTCCCCAAAAAAATCCAAGCTTTTACTTCTCTTTTGAAAGACGCAGAACGCAAAGTTTGGGTCGTCCCCCATATTCCCTGTTTGGGAAACAAGTTGCGCGGTAGCACGGTTTAAAGGTTTTCCGATGGGAATTTTGCCGAAATCATTTCCCTTTTTTTCCCCGTTTCACATCCCACTGGAGGTTTCCCAAAAGAATCCGAAAAACTCCAAACCGCTCTGGAAAAGAAAGTCAGAACTGCAAAGTTTTAGCTCACCATATTCCGTAGTTTTAAATGCCTCCGCCCGGGGCGTGGGTTTAAATTTTTTCCCCCCGATGGAAATTTTTGCCCAAATTACAAAAGTTTTCCCCCTTGATCCATCCCCCTTGGGGGTGCCCAAAAAAATCCGAAACTTCTCTGCTCTAGAAAAGACGTTTAAACTGGGACGTTGAGCGCACCCAAACCGTATTAAATTTTAAACCCCCGTCCGCGGTAGCGCCCGGTTAAAATTTTTTCCAACCCTGGAAATTTTGGCCGAAAACAAATTTAACCCTTTTCCCCCGTTGATCAAAATCTCCTCGAGGTGCCCAAAGAATTTGGAACTTCCCCCCAGCTCTAGAAATTCGTCAGAACTGCACGTTGAACGTCACCATATTCTGTATTATTTTAAAACCCCGCGTCCGCGGTAGGGGTGGGTTTTTTTGTTCACCGAGGAAGTTTTTGGGCCCAAATCAAAACGTTTTCCTGGGTTTAAACACATCCCACTGGGGTCCCAAAAAAAACCCAAAACTCCTACAACTCTTGGGGAAAAGACGTCAGAAAGGGGCGTTGAGCGTCACCATACCCTTTGTATGGGAACCCCCGTCTGCGGTGGGGCGGTTAAATTTCACCGGGTGGTAGTTTTTGCAGGAAACTTAAACCCTTTTTCCCCGTTGATCACCTCCCACTGGAGGGGCCCAAAAAGTCCCCCAAACTTCTAGCTGCTCTAGAAAAAGCGTCCGAATGCACTCACGTCCCAGATCCTGTGTATTGAACCCATTCGTCCGGGTAGCGCGGTTAATTTTTTAACCCCATGGAATTTTTTTCCCAAAACATTTCGTTTTCCTGTTTATCACACCCCACTGGAGGTGCCCAAAAAAGATCTAGAAATACTCAGAACTGCAAATTGAGCCCCCAAAACCCTTTTTCCCTATATTGAAACCCCGGTTTCCCCGGGAAAAGTGGTTAATTGTTTTAAACCCATGGGGAAATTTTGGCCGAAAACTTTCGTTTTTTTCCTTTTTGATTTCCCCTCCCACTGGAGGTTTTTCCCAAAAAATAAGCCCTTGTCGCTCTAGAAATGACGTCAGAACTGCACGTTGAGCGTCCCCCCAATTCCCCAGTATTGTAACCCACGCTCCCCCGGTACACGGTTAATTTTTCACCGATGTAATTTTTCCCAAAACATAACGTTTTCCTTTTGTCACATCCCAAATGGGGGTGGGCCCCCAAAAAACCGAAATTTTTAACCCCGCTCTGGAAATGACGTAGAACGCACGTTGAGGGGTCACCAGATCCCCCTTGTATTGTAACCACGCGTCCCCGGGGAACCCGGTTAAATTTTTCACCGATGGAAGTTTTGCCGAAAAACATTACCCCTTTTTCCCGTTGAAACACATCCAACTGGAGGGGCCCCAAAAAAATCCGAAGCCCAAGCACTCTAAAATGACGTCGTAAAGGGAAAAGTTTTGGGGGGGACCATATTCTGTAGAAATTGGGAAACCACGCTCCCCGATAGCCCTGTTAAATTGTTCACCGGTGGAATTTTTTTGAAATCAAAACTTTTTTTTTTTGTTGTCAAATCCCCTGGAGGGCTCAAAAAAATCCGAAGCTTTTACTGGGGCCCAAAAATGACTTTAGAAAATGCACGTTGACGTCACCATATTTCCCTAGTATTGTAACCCCGCGTCCGCGGGAGCGCGGGTTTAAATTTTTTAAACCCATGGAAGTTTTTTTCCGAAAACCCTTACCTTTTCCTGTTGATCCATCCCACTAAAGGGGCCCCAAACAGATCCGAAACTTCTACTGCTCTAGAAATGACTTTGAACCTGGGACGTTACGCCCCCATATTTCCCTAGTATTAAACCACCGTTTCCCCGGTAGCACGGTTAATTGGGGAACCGTGGAAATTTTTCCGAAATCATTACCTTTTCCCTTTATCACATCCCACTGAAGGGGGGCCCAAAAAAAATCCCCAACTCACCCAAACTCGGGAAAAGACGTCAGAACTGCACTTTTTCGGCACATATTCGGGATTTTTTAACCCAAAGCTTTCCCCGATAGCGTGGTTTTAATTTTTCACCATGGAAATTTTTTGGGGCCCAAACTTACGTTTTTTTTTTGTCACTCCCCCCTGGAGGTGCCCAAAAAAATCCAAGCTTCTAGCTGCTCTAAAATGACGTCCCGAAAAAGGCACGTTGAGGGGACCCGACCTGTTAGTAAAAGGAAACCACGCGTCCCCCGGGAAACGCGGGTTTAATTGTTCCCCCGATGGAAGTTTTTTTCCGAAAACATTAACCCTTTTTTCCCGTTATCACTCCCCCTGGAGGTGCCCAAAAAAATCCCCAAGCTCCCCAAGCCGCTCAGAAATGACGTCTAGAAAATCCCCTTTAAAGTCACCCTATTCGGGAGTATTGGGAACCCCCCGCGTTTCCCCGGTAGCGTGGGGAATTGTTCAAACCCATGGGGAAATTTTGGGGGAAAACATTAACCTTTTTTCCCGTTGATCACATCCCGCCCGGAGGTGGGGCCCCAAAAGATCCGAATCTTTAGCTCTCTAGAATGATATCAGAACTGCACTTGAGCGTCCCATATTCCGTAGTATTATAACCACGCGTCCCGCGGTACGCGGTTAATTTTTCACCGATGGGGAAATTTTTCCGAAAACATTTCCTTTTCCTGTTTTATCCCTCCCACTGAAGGTCCCAAAAAGATCCGAAGCTCCCAACCCCTCTAGAAAAGACGTCAAAATGCACGTTTTGGGGGCACCCTATTTGGGAGTATTGGGCCCCACGCTTCCGCATAGCTTGGTTTTTGTTTCACCCCATGGAAATTTTTTCCGAAAACAAAAAAACGTTTTTCCCGTTTGAAACACATCCCCCTAGGTGCCCAAAAAAATCCGAAGCTCCAAGCAGCTCTAAAATTACTTTAAAACTGCACGTTTACGTCACCAAATTTCCCTAGTATTTTAACCACCTTCCGCGATGTGCGGTTTATTGTTCACCGATGGAAATTTTGCCGAAACCTTAAAATTTCTTTTCCTGTTGACCACATCCCACGGAGGGCCCCAAAAAGAAACCGAAGCTTTTACCTCCCAGAAATGACGTCGAACTGCCTTTTAGCGTCAAACCCTATCCGTAGTATTGTAAAGACTTGGGGGCTTTGCGCGGTTTAAATTTTTACCATGGAAGTTTTGGGCCCAACATTCCTTTTTCCCGTTGATCACATCCCCCTGGAGGTGCCCCAAAAAGTCCGAAGCCCAACAGCTCTGGGAAAAAACTCAAACTGCCGGTTTTAGGGGGTCAAACCCTATTCCCTATTTTTGTAACCAAAGCGTCCGCGGTAGCGTGGGGTTTAATTTTTTCCCCCATAAAGTTTTTTGCCGAAAACATAAAAGTTTTCCTTTTTTATCATATCCCCCCTGTAGGTGGGCCCAAAAAAACCCCCAACTTTTAGCTGCTCTAAAAAATGGCGTCAGAAAATGGGACTTTTAGCCCTCACCCAAAACCCGTGTAAATTTTAAACCCCGGGGTCCCGGTAGCGCGGTTTAATTGTTTTACCGTGGAAGTTTTTGCCGAAAACATTTAAACCCTTTCCCGTTGATCCTCCCCCCCTCGAGGGGCCCAAAAAAACCGAAAACTCCAAACAACTTGAAAAATGATTCAAACTGCCCGTTTTAAAGTCAAACCCTATTCTGTAGTAATTTTTGGGAAAACCCCGCCCTCCCCCGGTGGCGTGGTTAAAAATTTTTTCACCCCATGTAAAATTTTGCCGAAAACAAAAACGTTTTCCTTTTTTTATCACATCCCCCTGGAGGTGCCCAAAAAGATCCGAAGCTCCAGCAGCTCTAGAAATGACGTACAGAGACTGCCGTTGAGCGTCACCATATTCCGTAGTATTGTAACCACGCGTCCGCGGTAGCGGACGCGTGGTTAAATGTTCACCGATGGAAGTTTTGCCGAAATCATAACGTTTTCCTGTTGATCACATCCCACTGGAGGTGCCCAAAAGATCCGAAGCTCCTAGCAGCTCTAGGAAAGGACGTCAGAACTGTACGAGTTGCAGTGCGTCACCATATCTCTTAGTATTTGTAACCATCGTGTCCGCGGTAGCGCGGTTAAATTGTTTAACCGATGGAAGCTTTTGGGGCCGAAATCATACCGTTTTCCTGTTCGATCCATCAATCCCACTGTATGGTGCCCAAAAAAAGATCCGAAGCGCCTAAGCAGCTCTAGGAAATGACGTCAGACTGACACGTGTGAGCGTCACCGATATTCCGTAGTATTGTAACCACTCGTCCGCGGTAGCGCGGGTTAATTGTTTCACCGATAGGAAGTTTTGCCGAAATCATAACGTTTTCCTGTTTGATCACATCCCACTGGAGGTGCCCAAAAGATCCGAAGCTCCCTAGCCGCTCTAGAAATGACGTCAGAACTGCACGTTGAGGTCACCATATTCCGTAGTATTGTAACCACGCGTCCGCGGTAGCGCGGTTAATTGTTCACCGATGGAAGTTTTGCCGAAATCCTTACGTTTTCCTGTGATCACATCCCAATGGAGGTGCCCAAAAAGATCCGAAGCTCCTAGCAGCTCTAGAAATGACGTCAGAACTGCACGTTGAGCGTCACCATATTCCGTAGTATTGTAACCACGCGTCCGCGTAGCGTGGTTAATTGTTCACCGATGAAGTTTTGCCGAAATCATAACGTTTTCCTGTTGATCACATCCCACTGGAGGTGCCCAAAAAGATCCGAAGCTCCTAGCAGCTCTAGAAATGACGTCAGAACTGCACGTTGAGCGTCACCATATTCCGTAGTATTGTAACCACGCGTCCGCGGTAGCGCGGTTAACTTGTTCACCGATGGAAGTTTTGCCGAAATCATTACGTTTTCCTGTTTATCACATCCCAATGGAGGTGCCCAAAAGATCCGAAGCTCCTACAGCAGCTCTAGAAATGACGTCAGAACTGCACGTTGAGCGTCACCATATTCCGTAGTATTGTAACCACGCGTCCGCGGTAGCGCGGTTAATTGTTCACCGATGGAAGTTTGCCGAAATCATTACCGTTTCTTGGTTATCACATCCCACTGAGGTGCCCAAAAAGATCCGAAGCTCGTAGCAGCTCTAGAAATGACGTCAGAACTGCACGTTGATGCGTCACCATATTCCGTAGTATTGTAAACACGCGGTCCGCGGTAGCGCGGTGAATTGTTCACCGATGGAAGGTTTTGCCGAAATCATAACGTTTTCCTTGTATCTAACACCCCTGGAGGTGCCCAAAGACCGAAGCTCCTAGCAGCTCTAGAAATGAACTGTCAGAACGCACGTTGAGTCGTCCCATATTCCGTCAGTATTGTAACCACGCGTCCGCGGTAAGCGCTGGTTAATTGTTCACGATGGAAGTTTTGCCGAAATCATTAACGTTTTCCTGTTTGTCCAAACATCCGGAAATCCTTTAGCTGCTCTAGAAACATGACGTTAGTCACGTTGACACTCCCACTAAGTCCAAAC
>NW_022981347.1:0-9278 GCF_902652985.1 Pecten maximus
TTTTTTGGAAGTTTGTTACACTTTTTGGAAAATATAAGGCTTTCTAATTTATATGTAATTTTTCCTTTGGGGCTATTTGCATATTTCTTTGAACCAATCGAAAAAAACATGGCCGAAGGAGCATCTGGATTTTTTACAATTGAAATTTGTTATCCTTTTTGAGAAAGTACGAAGGGTCTTTCTCAATTTCAAATGGAGGTTTCCCCCGGTGCCTCGTTGCTTTTTGATTTTTAGTAATTTGGAAAAAAATTGGCCAAGACCGCCACTTATTTTTTTACAATGGAAATTGTTTCTCTATTTTTTGAGAAGTGCTAATGGTCTTTTTGAATTTATATGTAGGTTTTCCCTTGGGGCCTAGTTTTTCATACTGCGTTTTGATACCAAACTGGAAAAAAACAGGGGCCCCAACAGCCATCTTGGATTTGACAATTGAAGTTTTTTCACTATTTTGAGAAATTTTTAAAGGGGTCTTTCCAAATTTCATTAATTTTTCCCTTGGTGCCCAATTAAAAAATGCGTTTTGAGACCAATAGAAAACACTGACGACGGGACCTCTTGGATTTGACAATTGAAAATTTGTATACTTTTTTGAGAAAATACTGAAAGATCTTTTTGAATTTTATATGGAATTTCCCTTTGGTGCCTGTTAGATATTGTTTTTTAGCCAAAGAAAATAAAATGGCCAAAGGTGTCCATCTTGGATTTTGACATTGGAGTTTGTTATCGCTATTTTGGAAAATACTTAAGGGATCTTTCTCAATTTCAAAAGGGGGGCCCCTTTTTTTTTTTTTTTCCAATTAAAAAAAAGGGACGGGCCCTTTTTAAAAATTTTTTTACCATTTAAAAAGCGAAGGGATTTTTTCCAATTTTAAAAAAGGGGGGCCCCTTTTTGGTTAGTTTTTCCTTTTTTAGTCCCTTTGGCTTGGGGAAGCCTTTGGGTTTTAAAAAATTTTTTTAAATTTTGTTGAATGGTTTTTAATTTAAATGGGGGTTCCCCTTTTTTTTCTTTTGCTTTAGCAATCGTAACATGGGAACACACCCGGAGCAATTTTAATTTGTTTTTTTTTAAAATCTAGATTTTTTAAAATTTCATATGAAATTTCCCCTTGGTTTTTAGCATATTGCGTTTGAAATCTAAAAAAAAAGGCCCCACGGCACCATTTGGTTTTTTAAATTTTTTTTTTCTATTTCGAAAATTTAAGGGGTTTTTCCCAAAATTTTATGAATTCCCCGGTGCCTTTTTGATTTGGTTTACCAAGGAAAAAAAAAGGGGGCCCCCGGATTTTGGGTTTTGAAAATTATTTTTTTATCATATTTCTGAAAATCTGGAAGCCCCTTTTGAAAATTTAAAGATTTCCCCCGGGCCTTTTTTTTTGGGGGGGACCAATCTGAAAAAAAAGGACCTTTTTTTGAAATTGAAGGTTTTTCCTTTTAAAAATTTTAAGGGGTTTTTTCCTTCTTGTTTTTCCCTTGGGGCCAATTAAAAAAATTTCGGGGGACCATAAAAAAATTTTACGATCTTGGGTTTTTCTTAAGGGTTTTTTTTTTTTTTTGGGCTTGGGATTTTTTTTCAATGAACCCTTGGCCAAAAGCTTTTTGGCCCCCCAAAAATGGGGAAACAGATCTTGGTTTTTCTTTTTTTATGGGGTTTTTGGGAAAAAATTAAGGGATTCTTTCCCAATTTTTAAAAAAGGCCCCGGGCCCTGTTTGCTTATTTTTTCCTTTTGAAAAAGGGGGGACCATCTTATTTAAATTAGTTTTTTCCTTTTTTAGAAATTTGGGACTTTTAAAACAAAGGGGCCCCTTTTTTCCTTTTTTCGTTTTTTAGAAATCGAAAAAAAAACCCGGAGTTCCCCGGATTTTTTAAAATTTGGGTTTTTTTTTTTAAAAATTTTTTTAAAATACGAAGGATCTTTTGAAAATTTTATTGGGTTTCCCCCTGGGAAAAAAACTTTTGGACCCCAAAAAAAAAAACCCCGGGTCCTGGGGTTTTTGCAATTGGGTTTTTTCCCCCGAAAAATCGGGGACCCCCCAAAAACCCCTTTGGTGCCTGGTTTTTTTTTTTTTAAAAAAAGAAAAAACCGAAAATTTGGTTTTCTTGGGTTTTTTTTGCTTTTGAGAAATATGAAAACTTTCCAAACAAAAGGGGTTCCCCCCCGGGTGTTTATCTATTTTTTGAGAAAAAAATTCCAACCCCCTTTGGATTTTCTTGGTTTTTATCATATTTTTTGGGAAAAAAAAAGGTTTTTTTTGATTCCCCCGGGCCTTTTGAATTGCTTTTTAAACCCCCCCCCAAAAGGGGAAAACCCCTTGGTTTTTGAATTATTTTATCCTTTTTAAATTGCCAAGGGCCCTTTTTGAAATTTCAATTTTTTTTTTTCCCTTGGTGAATGGCAATTTTTTTTAAATTAAAAAATTTCCGCAGAGCCTCTTGTTTTAAAATTTGAACCCAAAAAAAATTTAAGGGGGTTTTTTTTCATATAATTTTTTTCCAATTCATGGGTTTTTAAAAAAATGGTTTTAAAGGACCATCGGAAAATTGAAGGGATATTTTTTGGGAAAAAAAGGGGTCTTTTTAAATTTTTGGAGGTTCCCCCTTTTTTTGTTATTTTTTTTTTAGATTAAATTTAAAAAAAAAAATTGGGAAAAACCGCCCCCGGTTTTTAAATTGAAATTTGTTTTTCTTTTTGAGAAGTTTTTTTAATTTCAAATTTTTTTTCCTTTGGGGCCTAGTTATGATTTTTGAACCAATTAAAAAAAACCGACCCCCCATCTTGGATTTTGACAATTGAAGTTTGTTATCGCTATTTCTGAGAAAGTACTTAAGGGATCTTTCTCAAATTTCAAATGGAGGTTCCCCTTGGTGCCTAGTTATGCATATTGCGTTTTGAGACCAATCGGAAAACAATATGGCCGACAGGCAGCCATCTTGGATTTTGACAATTGAAGTTTGTTATCACTATTTCTGAGAAAGTACTGAATGGATCTTTCTGAAATTTCATATGTAGGTTTCCCTTGGTGCCTGGTTATGCATATTGCGTTTTGAGACCAATCCGAAAACAACATGGCCGACAGGCAGCCATCTTGGATTTTGACAATTGAAGTTTGTTATCTCTATTTCTGAGAAAGTACTGAAGGGATCTTTCTCAAATTTCAAATGGAGGTTCCCCTTGGTGCCTCGTTATGCTTATTGCATTTTGAGATCAATTGGAAAACAATATGGCCGACAGACCGCCATCTTGGATTTTGACAATTGAAGTTTTTTTCGCTATTTCTGAGAAAGTACTGAAGGGATCTTTCTCAAATTTCAAATGGAGGTTCCCCTTGGTGCCTAGTTATGCATATTGCGTTTTGAGACCAATCGGAAAACAATATGGCCGACAGGCAGCCATCTTGGATTTTGACAATTGAAGTTTGTTATCACTATTTCTGAGAAAGTACTGAATGGATCTTTCTGAAATTTCATATGTAGGTTTCCCTTGGTGCCTGGTTATGCATATTGCGTTTTGAGACCAACCCGAAAACAACATGGCCGACAGGCAGCCATCTTGGATTTTGACAATTGAAGTTTGTTATCGCTATTTCTGAGAATGTGCTCAATGGATCTTTCTGAAATTTCATATGTAGGTTTCCCTTGGTGCCTAGTTATGCATACTGCGTTTTGAGACCAATCTGAAAACAACATGGCCGACAGGCAGCCATCTTGGATTTTGACAATTGAAGTTTGTTATCACTATTTATGAGAAAGTATTTAAGGGATCTTTCTCAAATTTCATATGTAATTTTTCCCTTGGTGCCTAATTATGCATATTGCGTTTTGAGACCAATCAGAAAACAACATGGCTGACAGGCAGCCATCTTGGATTTTGACAATTGAAGTTTGTTATCACTTTTTCTGAGAAAGTACTGAATGGATCTTTCTCAAATTTCAAATGGAGGTTCCCCTTGGTGCCTCGTTATGCTTATTGCATTTTGAGATCAATTGGAAAACAATATGGCCGACAGACCGCCATCTTGGATTTTGACAATTGAAGTTGTTATCTCTATTCTGAGAATGTACTCAATGGATCTTTCTGAAATTTCATATGTAGGTTTCCCTTGGTGCCTAGTTATGCATACTGCGTTTTGAGACCAATCTGAAAACAACATGGCCGACAGGCAGCCATCTTGGATTTTGACAATTGAAGTTTGTTATCACTATTTATGAGAAAGTATTTAAGGGATCTTTCTCAAATTTCATGTAATTTTTCCCTTGGTGCCTAATTATGCATATTGCGTTTTGAGACCAATCAGAAAACAACATGGCTGACAGGCAGCCATCTTGGATTTTGACAATTGAAGTTTGTTATCACTTTTTCTGAGAAAGTACTGAATGGATCTTTCTAAATTTCATATGTAAGGTTTCCCTTGGTGCCTAGTTATGCATATTGCATTTTGAGACCAATCTGAAAATAACATGGCCGAAAGGCAGCCATCTTGGATTTTGACAATTGAAGTTTGTTATCGCTATTTCTGAGAAAGTACTGAAGGGATCTTTCTCAAATTTCAAATGGAGGTTCCCCTTGGTGCCTCGTTATGCTTATTGCATTTTGAGATCAATTGGAAAACAATATGGCCGACAGACCGCCATCTTGGATTTTGACAATTGAAGTTTGTTATCTCTATTTCTGAGAATGTGCTCAATGGATCTTTCTGAAATTTCATATGTAGGTTCCCCTTGGTGCCTCGTTATGCATACTGCGTTTAGAGACTAATCTGAAAACAACATGGCCGACAGGCTGCCATCTTGGATTTTGACAATCGAAGTTTGTTTTCGCTATTTCTGAGAAAGTACTGAAGGGATCTTTCTCAAATTTCAAATGGAGGTTCCCCTTGGTGCCTAGTTATGCATATTGCGTTTTGAGACCAATCGGAAAACAATATGGCCGACAGGCAGCCATCTTGGATTTTGACAATTGAAGTTTGTTATCACTATTTCTGAGAATGTGCTCAATGGATCTTTCTGAAATTTCATGTAGGTTTCCCTTGGTGCCTAATTATGCATATTGCGTTTTGAGACCAATCAGAAAACAACATGGCTGACAGGCAGCCATCTTGGATTTTGACAATTGAAGTTTGTTATCACTTTTTCTGAGAAAGTACTGAATGGATCTTTCTGAAATTTCATATGTAAGTTTCCCTTGGTGCCTAGTTATGCATATTGCGTTTTGAGACCAATCTGAAAATAACATGGCCGACAGGCAGCCATCTTGGATTTTGACAATTGAAGTTTGTTATCGCTATTTCTGAGAAAGTACTTAAGAGATCTTTCTCAAATTTCAAATGGAGGTTCCCCTTGGTGCCTCGTTATGCTTATTGCATTTTGAGACCAATCTGAAAATAACATGGCCGACAGGCAGCCATCTTGGATTTTGACAATTGAAGTTTGTTATCGCTATTTCTGAGAAAGTACTGAAGGGATCTTTCTCAAATTTCAAATGGAGGTTCCCCTTGGTGCCTCGTTATGCTTATTGCATTTTGAGATCAATTGGAAAACAATATGGCCGACAGACCGCCATCTTGGATTTTGACAATTGAAGTTTGTTATCTCTATTTCTCAAAGTACTGAATGGATCTTTCTCAAATTTCAAATGGAGGTTCCCCTTGGTGCCTCGTTATGCTTATTGCATTTTGAGACCAATCTGAAAATAACATGGCCGACAGGCAGCCATCTTGGATTTTGACAATTGAAGTTTGTTATCGCTATTTCTGAGAAAGTATTGAAGGGATCTTTCTCAAATTTCATATGAAGGTTCCCCTTGGTGCCTAGTTATGCATATTGCGTTTTGAGACCAATCTAAAAACAACATGGCCGACAGGCAGCCATAATGGATTTTGACAATTGAAGTTTGTTATCGCTATTTCTGAGAAAGTATTGAAGGGATCTTTCTCAAATTTCATATGAAGGTTCCCCTTGGTGCCTAGTTATGCAAATTGCGTTTTGAGACCAATCGGATAACAACATGGCCGACAGGCAGCCATCTTGGATTTTGACAATTGAAGTTTGTTATCACTATTTCTGAGAAAGTACTGAATGGATCTTTCTGAAATTTCATATGTAGGTTTCCCTTGGTGCCTAGTTATGCATACTGCGTTTTGAGATCAATCTGAAAACAACATGGCCGACAGGCAGCCATCTTGGATTTTGACAATTGAAGTTTGTTATCACTATTGATGAGAAAGTATTTAAGGGATCTTTCTCAAATTTCATATGTAATTTTTCCCTTGGTGCCTAATTATGCATATTGCGTTTTGAGACCAATCAGAAAACAACATGGCTGACAGGCAGCCATCTTGGATTTTGACAATTGAAGTTTGTTATCACTTTTTCTGAGAAAGTGTTGAATGGATCTTTCTGAAATTTCATATGTAAGTTTCCCTTGGTGCCTAGTTATGCATATTGCATTTTGAGACCAATCTGAAAATAACATGGCCGACAGGCAGCCATCTTGGATTTTGACAATTGAAGTTTGTTATCGCTATTTCTGAGAAAGTACTGAAGGGATCTTTCTCAAATTTCAAATGGAGGTTCCCCTTGGTGCCTCGTTATGGTTATTGCGTTTTGAGACCAATCTGAAAATAACATGGCCGACAGGCAGCCATCTTGGATTTTGACAATTGAAGTTTGTTTTCGCTATTTCTGAGAAAGTACTGAAGGGATCTTTCTCAAATTTCAAATGGAGGTTCCCCTTGGTGCCTAGTTATGCATATTGCGTTTTGAGACCAATCGGAAAACAATATGGCCGACAGGCAGCCATCTTGGATTTTGACAATTGAAGTTTGTTATCACTATTTCTGAGAAAGTACTCAATGGATGTTTCTCAAATTTCATATGTAGGTTTCCCTTGGTGCCTGGTTATGCATATTGCGTTTTGAGACCAATCCGAAAACAACATGGCCGACAGGCAGCCATCTTGGATTTTGACAATTGAAGTTTGTTATCGCTATTTCTGAGAATGTGCTCAATGGATCTTTCTGAAATTTCATATGTAGGTTTCCCTTGGTGCCTAGTTATGCATACTCCGTTTTGAGACCAATCTGAAAACAACATGGCCGACAGGCAGCCATCTTGGATTTTGACAATTGAAGTTTGTTATCACTATTTATGACAAAGTATTTAAGGGATCTTTCTCAAATTTCATATGTAAGTTTCCCTTGGTGCCTAGTTATGCATATTGCATTTTGAGACCAATCTGAAAATAACATGGCCGACAGGCAGCCATCTTGTATTTTGACAATTGAAGTTTGTTATCGCTATTTCTGAGAAAGTACTGAAGGGATCTTTCTCAAATTTCAAATGGAGGTTCCCCTTGGTGCCTCGTTATGCTTATTGCATTTTGAGATCAATTGGAAAACAATATGGCCGACAGACCGCCATCTTGGATTTTGACAATTGAAGTTTGTTATCTCTATTTCTGAGAATGTGCTCAATGGATCTTTCTGAAATTTCATATGTAGGTTTCCCTTGGTGCCTAGTTATGCATACTGCGTTTTGAGACCAATCTGAAAACAACATGGCCGACAGGCAGCCATCTTGGATTTTGACAATTGAAGTTTGTTATCACTATTTATGAGAAAGTATTTAAGGGATCTTTCTCAAATTTCATGTAATTTTTCCCTTGGTGCCTAATTATGCATATTGCGTTTTGAGACCAATCAGAAAACAACATGGCTGACAGGCAGCCATCTTGGATTTTGACAATTGAAGTTTGTTATCACTTTTTCTGAGAAAGTACTGAATGGATCTTTCTGAAATTTCATATGTAAGTTTCCCTTGGTGCCTAGTTATGCATATTGCATTTTGAGACCAATCTGAAAATAACATGGCCGACAGGCAGCCATCTTGGATTTTGACAATTGAAGTTTGTTATCGCTATTTCTGAGAAAGTACTGAAGGGATCTTTCTCAAATTTCAAATGGAGGTTCCCCTTGGTGCCTAGTTATGCATATTGCGTTTTGAGACCAATCCGAAAACAACATGTTCGGCCCCTCTGTTTTGTTGATTTGATCATTTTTTTTTGGGAAAAAAAATGGATTTTTTGAAATTTAATTTTCCTTTGTTTATGAAGATTTTAACCTTAAAAAAAAGGCCCGGCAGAATTTGGTTTTGACAATGAATTTTTTGCAAGAGTTTAAAATTTTTTTTCAATGGAGGTTCCCCTTTGGGGCCCATGGGTTTTTGGTTTTTGGCCTTGAAAAACCCCCCAATTTTAATTGAAGGTTTTATTTTAAAGAGTTAAGGGTTTTTTAAAATTTTAAAAGGGGTTTTTTTTTCCCCTTTTGTTTCTTTTTTGGCCAAGGAAAAAATTTTGGGCCAAGGGCCCCCTTGGAGACCCTTGAAATTTTTTTTTTGGGAAAAAAAATTTTTTGGATTTTTAAAATTTTAAAAATTTTTTCCTGGTTTTAAATTTTTTTGAGACCAATCCAAAAAAAAACAAGGGGCCCCCCTTTTTTTTTTCTTTTTTTTTTAGAATTAAGGATTTTTTTTTAAAATTTTGGGGGTTCCCCCCGGTGCCTGATAATCCTTTTGAGACCCAAAAAAAAAAGGCGCCCCGGGCTTGAAGTTTTTTTTTTTATGGGAAAGTTTTTAAGGGTCTTTTCAAATTTTAAAGAATTCCCTTGGGAAAAAAAATTTTTTCCCCGAAAAAACTGGGACAAGGGATTTTATTTTGAAATTAAGTTTTTCCATTTTAGAAATTTTTTTTTAAAATTTTTTGGGGGCCCCTTGGGCCCAGCTTTTTATTTGGAAAATAAAAAAGGCCCAAGACGCCCCTTTTTTTTAAAAATTTTTTTTTTTTTTTGGGTTGAAAAATCTTTTTAACAATTATTTCCCTGGGCCCCGAGTCTGGTTTTGGGAAAAAAAAAAAGGGGGACCATTTGGAGACTTGAAGTTTTAATTTTGGAGGTTTTGGGATTTTCCAAAATTTTGAATTTTTTTGGGAATAGCCGTTTTGGCCCAAAAGAAAAAAAATCGGGGGGGAAATTGGAATTTTAAATAATTTGTTTCCTTTTTCTGGAAAAATAAAGGTTTTGAAAATTTTAAAAAATTTCCCCGGGCCGTTTGCAATTGATTTTGAACCAATCTAAAAAAAAGGGGGGAAAAAACCTTTGGATTTCAATTGGTTTCCCTTTTAAAAAGGAAGGGACTTTTTAAAATTTAAAGGGGGGGTTTTTTTTATGTTTTTGGGCCTCCAAAAAAAGGGAAGGCCCCTTTTTTTTGCAAAATTTGAACATTTTTG
>NW_022981348.1:0-9266 GCF_902652985.1 Pecten maximus
TAAAGAACTTTTGATAATTTAAAAACACGTGAACCCACGTTTAATACATGTGGGGGGAAAGGGAATAGAAAAACCCAAGCAGTCAGGAACGGGGGGGGGGGGGGGGGGGGGGGGGGGAACCCCCCCCCCCCCCCCCCCATTTTTTAAAGGGGGGGGGGGGGGGGGAAAAATATTTTTTTGACCCCCCTTTTTTGACACCCAAAAAAAAAAAGGGGAAAAACACGAATTTAAAATTTCCTTTCGAAAATTCTGTATATTTTCGAACCTAATGTTTTTTTAAAGGGCCGAAAAAAAATTTATTTTGTACATCCGAACATTCCGATTTTTATCTATATATAACCCCAACCTGTGTGTGGGTTGTCTCATGCCTGGAAGTCATTTTTTTATACTTAATACGAAATTTTTGTTTAAACTTCATCACATAGTTTAAATAAGTTGTGAAAATTTGTGAATTAATTGATTCAAAATAGAACAGACGAAACAACTTTGAATAAAAATTCGGGGTTTTTTAACGTAAATGAGTGTCTATTTACCAACGGTAGGGGAAAAAAAAAAAAATGGGCTCGGCCTCGGCGCTGTTTTTTTCCCAAAAATTACTGCCCCCCTTTCGATTGAAATACAGGCGGGCTTGCCACCCTGGTACCCGCTTGGGGGCCCCCCAGACCTCTCGAAAAAAAGGGAAAAAAAAAATCGGCTCGCGCCTACGGCGCTCCATGATCACTTATTACCGGGACCCCCCCTTTCAAATCCCTGGATCCCCCCTGATCCAATTATTGGAAAAGTGCTTTTTCATTTTCCCCGGAGGGGTTAGATCCCCCTTTAACCCCCATCAGGGCGTGCCCTGGGCCCCCCTGGGCGGCCCCCAAACCCCCGTTAAAAAAAACGTCTTTGCGCCTTTCGGCGCTCGATTATTACTAAAAATTTTGGCCCCCCCCCTTTCGGAAAAAAAAAAAAACCTGGCCGGGGGCCCGGGTGTTCATTTTTTTAAAATAAATAAATATCCTATTTTTTCCCTAAATAACTTATTTTGGTTTTCTACATAATTTAAAAAACAATTTGGGTGTTGAAAAAAGATAATTATTGGCTAATTTTTTTTCGGAGATGGATACAAATTTTTTTAGGGTAAAATTTAAGGGTTAAAAAAAAAAAATTTTTCCCCCCCCCTTTTTTACGACTTTTCCCCCGCCCTTTTATTATACTTTTGGTATTTACAAAACTGAAAATTTTACAAATATGCCACAATTGTTAATGTATAAGTAATTTTTTAATTTTCTATAATAATGTCATGGTCCCTTCTGTAAGTAACCCCTAGAAATTTACATCCATTTTTCCCGGGAAATTTTATTGCTAAAGTATCAAAAATTGTTTTTATACTTTTACTTGAAATTTGAAAGGGGCCTTTTGTTTCCCCCGGGGCTATTTTTCCCCCGGGGTAATGTCCCGGGGGGGGGGGGGGGGGGGGGGGTTTTGGGGGGGGGGGGGGGGGGGGGGGGGGGGGGGTGGGGGGGGGGGGGGGGGGTGGGGGGGGGGGGGGGGGCTTTTTTTCCGTAAATTTGAATAAAGAACTTTAACTTCCCCCTTCGGTATTTTTTATTTTTTCCCTTTTTAAATATCACAGCCTGTAACAAAATTAAACCCTCCATAGGGTCTTTCTCCCAAAATTTTTTTTCTTTTCTGATATTAAAATTTCGGGTTTTTGATTTTCCTGAAAAGTTTTACATTTTGTGTTTTCCCAAAAAGGGTTCCTTTTCCCCGCTTATAATTTCCCGGGTGAAAAAAAAAACGTTTGATAAACCCGAAAAATTTGCTCAGACCTTTCCCAAATATCAAATTTTTGGAACAAAGTTTTTCATTTAGTTGTGGACTCTTTACCTTTTTTCACAGGTAAGTTGAAGGGTTTCCTTTTTAAAAGGGAGTCAAAAACTTTGATTCCAAAAGTTCCCCCACCACAGGCGCTAACGATTAAACCACCAAATGTCCCTTAAAAAAATTTAAAGTTATATTTTTTTATGCAAAAACGCCTTTTGGGCCCCACATGAGGTCGTTATAAATGTAAATGAAAATATCTGAATGCTAACCACTTTTTATATTGGGGGAATTACGATGTGGCTAGCAACAACTAGTTTTAGCCCATGATTATATGTTTTTACAGAGAAAATCAATGTCTTTTTTTTTTTTGTAACGACCTATTATGTTTATGTCCATCACCCCAGTATTTTTAAAGGTTTTGCAAAAAAAAATGGGCCACGACCCCTGGTACAACAGATGAGATACGGCCCCGGGGACAGAATGGGCTGCTTATTGTAATGTTCAAGTCAACAAAAGTGTCCGATTTTAAAGCTTTTAAATTTAACGAAATAAAGGTAATAAATTAAAAAACACATGCACCCTTTCAAAATTCCCCTGCGGTCGGTTCCCGACGACTGCGGTGTCTATTTTTTCCCAGTCTCTACGAGTTTGCCCATTGTAGGTAACTTTTCTTCTGAAAATAAAATTTAAACAAATTTCGGTAACAACGAAACAAAATGGGCTTTTTTATAAAACATTTTAAAATTAATTTTTCCAATGAACGTGGGGGAGTGACATTCCGCAAAAATTAAACTTCACATGTCCTTTTGGGGAAAAATCATTTTTAGACATGGGGCAAATACAACCCCTTTTTTCCAAAAAAAATTTTTTGAGAGTATTTGGGTTTTTTTGGGCGGGCTATTTTTTGTTTTGGTGCCCCCCGGGGCCCGAATTTTTTTTTTTGGTTTTGTTTTATCAGGTTTTTAAACCCGGTCCCCCCCCCCCCATTTCGGATTTCAGGTTTCCCAAATTCTATTTTTTTGGGGCTTAATTTTTTTTTCTCTGGGAAAAAAAAAAGTCTTACGCTAGGGGGTTTTTGAGAGTGTCCGGCCCCAAACCCCAACCGGTTTTAAAATTTCACAATTTTATTTTTTTTAATTTTTGGGACTTAAATTTTAAATTTAAAAAGGTAGGGGCCCCGTTTCTTTTCCCCTTTAATTTTTTTTTTATTTTAATTAATTTGAGATTTAATAACCCCCGGGAACCCCTACCTTTTTTTTGCGAAATTTAAAAAAAAAACCCCCCCTGGGTTAAAATTTTTCCTTTATTTATTTCAAAAAAAAAAAATCCTCGGGTAAAATGTTTAGGAAAAACAGGGGTTTTTAGAAAAATTTTACCAACTAAACCCCTAAAATCCTTTTTGGGATAACCCAACCCAATTTTTCCTCCCCTCATGTAAAAAAAAACCCCTAGGGGTCCATGGGGGGCTTGCGAAACCGGTTTTACTCCTAATTTTAATTAAAGGGGGTATTTGGGGTTGGGGGCGGGGGTTTGGGGGTTAACAGGGGGTTGGTGAAAACATTTTTATAACGGTAATTAAAAACGGGTTTAATTTGTTCTGTGTATAGAGAATTTTTTCTAATCGCTTTTTCCAAAATTTTAATTATGATTAAAACGCGATATGGAATTTTTTTTTTTTAGGGAAAAAAATGATAAAAACCATTAAACTATTATAAGTATGACCGTTTAATTTGATCATTCATTTTTATTTCATTTTTTTTTTAAACGGTAACGATTTTTGGGAAAATAAAATTTCCTAGCGAAAATTTTCCCCAAAGATTGCGGAAAAACAAAAAACCCCGATAATATATAATATATCTATTATATACCCTTTTCTTTTGCCAATTTTCTTCAAAAAGAAGGGAAAATTTTCTTCCCGGAATCCTTTGTTAACCCCCCCAGTTCAATTTAAAAAATTTTAAAATTTCCCCGATCTAAAATCAGGCTTCGTTGGACCCTAAAAAACCCGGTTTGAGAAGGAGAAAACGAAATAGTTCACAATTGTTTTGGGCTTGGTCTTGATCGTAAAAGTGACTTTTGTTTGTTTTGTACGTTATTTTTTTTTTGCTTCCCCAAAAAAAAGGGAGGAAAGATTCCCATTTTTGCTTAAATTAATTGGAATATGTTTAAAAGTATTTATTTGATTTCTTTATTACAACAAACCAAAAAGGGTTTGGGGTTTTCCCCCACAATAAGGGGGGCCCCCATCGGAAATATACATAAACATCAATTTTGTAGTCCCATGTATTCAAACAATTTTTTTTAAAAATTTCCATTTAACCCGATACAAACATTTGGGTTTTCCCCTAGATTCCAACAAAGAAGGGAATCGGAAAAAAAAAAAGGGCCCCCGCATAAAAGATTTTGGGTTTGACAATTTGCTGTTAAAAGAAATAATGAAGTTTTATTAAACTAAATATAAAAATTTGGGTTTTGGAAAAAAGGAACCGGATTTTTTTATATCACAGGAAAATTTGGGAAAGCGGGCCCAAAAGGGGGTGTCAAAGCATTTAGGCCCCCACCGGGTCGTCCCCTTTAAAGGCAATTAAACATATACCACGTAAATCAAAAAATAAAAAATGATTTAAAAAACACAAAAAACCCTCCCCTTTTAAAGGAATTTTTATTTAAAAATACGAAAAAGTTTAAATAAAATTTTACATCTTGTAAAAAACCCCCTACCCAAAAAGGGCCGACGAAAAATTTTAAACTTAGATTCAGGATAAAATTTGGTTTTTTTTTTCAAAAAATTTTACAAACAAAAAACATACATTATTTCCCCCCGGGGGACAAGTAATATTTTTACAATGTTTAAACGGTTTTTCTCATCCGTCACAAGGGCGTACACGTTATTTGGGTCAATTTTGGCCTCAACCAAACATCTTACTAGCTATTCCCTTCCCGATATTTTGAAAGACTAAATTTAATTTCAACGATATAACCCAAAGATAAGGGTCGATAAGGTCCAAAATGAGAGCCAAAACCACCACAAGGGGGAAAACGGGGCGAATTAATCGTGGCCCTCCGGACTGCATCAACAGATTCGCGGCGGGCAAAATTGCCTTTTAGTTTCCGGGGGGGAAATAAACACCGCGGGTTTTTATTTACACATTAAAACCCCCCGGGGGTCGCGATTACCCCCGTGTTCCCCTGTCCCCAAGGGTTTAAAGGGTTTTTTTATCGCGGTTTTATTGAACCCCCTTTAATAGAAAATCCCAAAAACCGGCACTGGTGACTTTGTTTTTTTCATTCCCACGGCCTGCACTGGGAGGCCTCTTGAAAACCCCCGCTCCTCCCAGGGGGCAATTCCCCTCAAAACATTAAACATTCTTTTTTCCCTTTCTTTTTACCAAGTAGAATATCGGAGCGGTTGGGTTTTGGGGGGACCTCTTTGGAAAAACCATTTTTTTGTCCCCAAATCAACTCGCCTTTTCCCCAATTCCCGACTCCTCCCCGTATCCCTCCCCTGGTGTGCTTTTTGCTTTAACCCCGCCTGCCTCTCCAGAAACTTTCAAAGTTGAAAGTAGGGGTTTTTTGTTTTTTAAATCTCCTCTTTTTTTTGCCTTTTTTTTTCTCCAACTGTCTGCTAGCTCCCGCAGAAACCCTTGTTTTGTCTCCATTTTATCTCCCCTGGGTCAAAGGGTTTTCAAAGTGACGTAACAAAGGGGCCAGGTTTCCCCGGGCGATCACATAAAGAGCCCCCTTTGGGGGTTTCTGTCCCTTCCCCCTGTTTTCAAGTTGGTAGGTGGGTTGGGAAAAACACGTAAAACTGAACGCAGGGGGAACTGGATTTCTACATGGTTTCCAACTTCCCGATGTCCCCGGGGCCCTGTAAGACGCCTTTCATTTTTTCTTTCCCTCTGGGCCTGCACCCGGGTGTCCCCAATTTTTCCCCCTCTTTCTTTTCCCCCTTTCTCTTCTTTCCCCTTTTTCCCATGTTGTCTTGGGCCCTCTTCCTCCTACTAAGGGGGTCCGCTTTTCCCCCCCTTTGCACTTGTGTTGGGCCCAAACCCCTGTCCCCTTTCCCAAACAGGTATCCCAACCCAAAGTCCTGTGCCCCTTTTCCCCTTCTTTTCCCCTTCCTGGACCCGCGCCTTTCCCTTTCTGAAACCCCTTTCGTCCTGTCCGAGTCTCAAACCCCGCATTCCTATCTTCTCATCTTTTGGGGTCTCTCCCAGTCCACCAGCCTAGCCTTTGCCACCCTTTAAAAAACCCCTTTCCACCAATGAGGGTTGGGGGGGTTTTAATTTGGGGTGTTTTGCTGTACCGGCCCCCACTGGTGAAACTTGGGGGGACTCCCAACCAAAAGCCGTAAACACTTTTTGACCCTTTTCCCTCAAGGGGCTTCCAAATGTAGTAGTGGTGACTTCGTACAGTGGGAAAGGGGCCCAAATCAGGCGAGGAAAGGGAATCCCTGCTTAAAATTTCCCGGGGTTTGAAATTTTCCCCGCAGCCCTGTTTTGTCGATCTTCCTTAAAACCCCCCTCCCTTTGGGGCTGTTTAAACCCTTTGAAAGTTCCCCGCGTATTCAGGCTTGGGAAACAAACCCTTTCCCCAAAAAACTTATTGGGGTTGTCTACAAATTTTGGGGATCTCCTCCTGTTATTGGGGAGCTTGGGAAACCCTTTTGGTCACCTTCCCTCTTTTTTTAAATGAGACATCTAATTTTCCCCCTTTGAACCTTTAAACCTTCCCTCCAAATGTTGCCTTTTAGAGCATATGATCCATCGCCCCCCTGTACAATGTGTAGGGATTTTTTTCGTCAGGGCGTCCATGGGAATTTCCCCGTTTTGGGGGTTTTCCACTCCTGATTAAATTTTTTTGGTCCTCTAAATTTTTTTCCCCGTTCCCGCAGCCTTTTATGAAACAAAATTTATCCCCCTCACAAAAAGTAGGGCCGATATCGTGCAAACCCAAAATCACAAAAACCTTTCTCAATTTCTTTCCATGAGGGTTTTTATCTCCCCCAAACGTTAAAAACCCTAGCCTGATGTTACTAAAAAAAGCTCTTCAAAAATTGTTTTTGGATTGGGCCGGGATGTGAAAGGGTTCCAACCTTAAAGATCTTGGTGGGGGGGGCAAACCGTAAAGCCCTTGGGCGAGGGCCCCAACCCAACCCCCAAATGTTTTGTCTCCATGATTAATCTTTTTTTTTCCCGGATAAGCTGTGGTGATTGCGCTGGTGTGTTCAATACATCCAGGAATCCCGGATCCCTCCTTTTTGCACAGAAGAATCTATATACTCATTAGATGTCATGTATGTTGTCATCCTTCTGGCAAGTATGGCAAAGAAGATTTTTCCTTCTACACTCAGGAGTGATATGGTTCTGAACTGGTTTAGGGATGCAGAGTTCTTCCCCTTCGGAACAAATATTCCTTCTGCCGTCCTGCCAGACATTCTGGTATTTTCCCCTTCCTCCAAATCACCTTCAGTAGCCTCCAAAGTCGTCGAGAAGTTTCGGGCACATCTTGTAAACTTTGTAAGGTATACCACTCGGCCCCGTGCTGACCTGATCTTGCTTTCTTCACCACTTCTACACTTCCTTCCAGGTTGGTTCTTTCTCATCTAATGGAATTGTTGGCTCTTCCCCCTGATGGTATTCTGTCGCACTTTCCCAGAGGATTGTTCCGTTCAGCATCACAGTGTGTCTCTTCCAGATTTGCTCTATTTCTTGTTTGGAGGTTTCCAACTTGCCAGATCTCTCTCCACCCAAAAGTGAGGTTGTAAACTTGTATGGGTTGGCTATAAATGCTGCCCTTTTCTTTGTTGTCTCTCTTCTTCTCTTCCTAGATTCTTCCTGCCTTCTGTAGTGTTGTTAACTTTCCTCTGATGTCGGATCTTAAATTGCTGTAATCCAAACTTCTCTTGCTCATTTGCGTCCCTGTATTGTCGCCTCAGTACCTTCAGTTCTTTCCGAAGCTTTGCCACTTCCTGTTGTCTCCTATTAGGCTGGTGGACTACTTCTGCTCTTCTCCCTTATTCTACACCGAATCTCTCACAGCTGACTCTATAAACAATCATTGTCAGCGACTTGATTTTCTTCTCCACTCCGCCTGCAGCGCGTTGCTTCCAATATACTATCTAGGTCTTCATCAAGTTGTTTCCATCTGCTTCTGTCAACTATCTTAGGCCACTTCAACCGTTCCCTCCTCTCTGTGTGGTCATGTCTACTTGCGCCCCTTGGCTCGCTTCTCCCCCCTAATGAATTCGGGGTGTCTCGCTGCGATGACACATCAGCGGAGAGGTCCTCAGCACTGTGGTGTGACTCCTGGCTGGGAACCTCCTGCGTCTCATCAGGTCTTCTACCTGTGCGCTGCTGCTGTATCTCCTCAGGTTGGCACCTCGCTTTCGCCTGGTGGATTCGCAATCCACGCAAGTTCTTGCAGACCTTTCCACACTTGCATTTGGTCTCCTTCGTCTTTTCTCAGTCAAAGTCCGTTGTACTAGCTTAGTCGTTGCCGTGTTATCTGCATGTTGAGTCTTTCATCCTCCCCCCCTCTCGGAAGACTCTGGGGGGTGTTGTTTTGTATTCTTACTCGTAGCTGGTTGTAGGTTGCCCCCTCGCGGAAGCTGTGGAGTGGGATGCTACCCCACTACACCCCGGTACTAGTCTGTTCCTAGTTGCCATCTGTCTTTCCAGTGTCACCATTCTGTTCTTGGTTGTCATCCAGTCTTTCCTGGCAGTCACTGGGTTCCCCAGTTGGAAAAGTACCTTCATACAGTCTTCTGACTGCAAAATCCATCGACGTCATCAGCCAGGACCACCTCTCACTGGGCGTTTCGACTCCTATCCTGGAACGCCCTAAAGGTAGCGAGTCGACAGTGATTGGCCAAATCACTGCCCGTCGATGGATGGCTTCCAGCTCTTGTCCTCCCTTCTCCACCAAAGCCAGCTGGACGACTTCTCTGCTGTTGTTGCCAGTCGTTGCACAGCTGCCCTTCGGTCTTTCCCCCGGGTGCCTACAGCAGCAAACATCCTCGATCTGGACTGTGCAGGGAAACCTCTGCACCCCATCTCTACTGGCATGACCCACACACACCATCCTTTTGCTCTCACGTCATCAGCAAGGTTTGGCGTACTTCTCTCTTTTCCTCTCGTAGGCCTCTTGACACCGCTCCTCCCAGGGGACAGTCAGCTCAATCATTATCATTCTCTTCCCTTGCTGTGACCAGAGTAGAATATCTGGACGCAGGTTGGTTTGGACGACCTCTGGAAAAGCCAGTCTTTGTCCCAAGTCAACTCGCATCTCCCAATTCTGAGCTCCGTCCAGTATCCCTCTCTGGTGTGCTGTTGCTTTACTGCCTGCCTCTCCAGATCTACAAAGTTGATGTAGGGTTGTTGTTTCATACATCTCTCTTTTTCTGCCTTTCTTTCCCAAGTGTCGCTAGCTCCCAGACCTTGTTTGTCTCCCTGTAG
>NW_022981349.1:0-9253 GCF_902652985.1 Pecten maximus
ATTGTTCTTATAATGTAGGTGTGTATATGTGTAGGACTGTATTATAATGTAGTTGTGTATATGTGTAGGACTAGTATAATGTAGGTGTGTATATGTGTAGGACTATTATAATGTAGGTGTGTATATGTGTAGGACTATTATAATGTAGGTGTGTTTAATTATGTGTTGCCTAGGATGTAGGAGCATGTCTCTGTAAAGCTAATGTGGAGGGTTACTACTGTGATACCTGTAAACACCTTACCTCTAACTTCACCGCCTCCAATCCCGACGGATGCACGCCATGTTCTTCCTGTGATCAGACAGGAAGTAAACGCTGTGACGATAATGGAACGTGTTTCTGTAAAAGTAATGTGGATGGATCACAGTGTGACAGATGTTCACCCAACCATTATGGTCTACAGGACCCGGGATTTGATGGATGCCAGCCCTGTGCTTGTAGTACAAAGGGTACTGATTCCTCAAAGAAAATGGAATGTGATGTGGTATCAGGAAACTGTACATGTAAAGATTTTGTCTCAGGTAAGGAAGAGTCAAAATTAATGTATTTCAATATTGTGTTTCTTCTGGCCATAATGGGAAATTTGCAAAAAACATGTTAAATAAGGGGGGAAATATATCGTTAATGAAAATAAATGGACTGAGAAATATAGACATTAAGACAGCTATATATTAAAATGAAGACATAAAAACAGTTTTACATTAAAATTAAGACATAAACAACTTAAAGACATCTTTATATTAAAATTAAGACATAAACAGCTTAAAGGCATCTTTATATTAAACTGAAAGGGTTAATTTACCAGCTTATAGCCACACACTTGCTTGTAACCATCACCTAAGAGGTCTTAGAGGATGAAGATCTTAATTGTTGCTCTTCTATAGATGTTATTCCTGGCATCCTAACACTCAGTCAGTGATAAGTTTTAAGTCACCTGAGTGAAACATTCTCCAATCTGTCCTTGCCCATCATTTTACACCTTTTCCACCTTGGCCAAAGGTCAACCAAAACTGAAAGTCATATGTGTCACATGTCAACATTTAGACCGTTTAATAATGGTAAGTATAAGGCTGTTGGACTTGTAAACAGGTAAGTATATTTGAATTTCGTGGTTGAGGCAAAGAGCGGGAACTACTTCTGCACCCGCATAGACTGTGTGTATACAGGACATGTATACTGTGGCCTAACCTGCATGTGGTAGAGACAACAATGCATTTCTGGAGAATGAGTAACACAGCTCATGTATGATCACCGTAAGTAATCCTTTAACTTCTAGCAGATACGTTGGTGTCTTATGTGTCATTTTTTTGATTCTATGAATGTTAAGGTATAATTAATATTATATCTATATAGTAAACATGTGTGATATACATTTGTATGTGTATGATTGGCAGTAATTGTGTTGTTCGCTACATGTTTATACAATAATTAGGTTATCGTATCATTATAAACATATGATTATTATATATATAGAGGATCTGTCATGACTTTCCCTTCATATTAGATTTATGATACGAGTTTTGAATTTTTTATTTTTGCGAGCCTCTGGGGAGCAAAAATAAAAAATTCTAAACGAGTATCATAAATCTAATATGAAGGGAAACGAATGACAGATTCTTTTTATCATATGACATTTTCTTTCATCGTTCCCCATCAAAAACTGATTTTTTCTTTTGCCTTGAATCGTCACATCTCAACCAAATCACCCGAACCTTCGAAGTAGGTCAATTATACCGATGAGAGAAGAAATAGTTCTAACACAACTGACTCTTGAAAAGGATTCATTTTATTAAATACACGTCTCAAAACAAAATTTCAGCATTTTTTCATTTAATCTATAATAGATAAATTGTCCTTGGTGTTTGAAACAATGAGGAAAATATTTTAGTTTGAAAGTTCATGAGCGACTGTTTTTGATGTGACGAAGCCGTGACGTCACTTGGCGCGATAATGGAGGCTTCGTTGTACAAATGTCTATTCGCTGTCGCTGTCGTACAGAACCATTGTACGGCGCCTTTTCACTGCTTTGTGTTTATCCTCGTCCTCGCGGGAGTTTTTGGAGATGTGAAATGTTCCACCGTGAATATTCCCACTGAACATTGTGTTCAGACTGCCGTGAAAAGCGACTTTGGATGCCGATTTGTTGGCAGTGTTGTTTGTTTTGACATTACACGTGTTTGTCGACGACAGTGTCAGCATGTTATTCTGAGTAACCGTTGAAGGCAAGTTGTAACAAACTACATTGCCGTTTTTCATGAGGATTTTATTAAATAATGTTATTGTTTGTTTATTTGAAAAGAATCTAGACTAGATATGTCTCATCGGACAACGCAACCGCAATTTTCTATCGGAGTTGAAATATGTTACTAGGGGTCATAAAATAGATGTTTGCCAGGCCTAATTTAACATCTTATAGTATAAATATAATTAAAAAACTTAGGATGTTTACATCTTGGATTTTATCTTTGATTGTACAATATGTTATGTTAATAGACCAATTTGTCGTTCAGTTGATTTTTTTCAAAGTTTACAAGCACTAGTCGCCATTTTTACTAGTCGTAGTAAAAAGAAGTAGGTCGGTCCCACGTGTATGAATACAGTTCTCACGGAACCAGCCAATCAGCGTAGCGAAAGGTGTTATTACACTAGTGTCATAAAGAAAATTTATGTGATGGGTTTATGACACCGTATATAACGGTAGTCATATGATAAAATGCTATATATATGAAGATGATAATAAACAGAATTTTTTTTAATCATTTCATCCTGGCGTATAAACATAATCGATACATAAATATATGAGAGAAAAAAACAAAAAACAAAAAAAAATCAGTTTAAAACTTTCTGCATTTAATTAAATTCAAGTACAAATAATCCTGGAGTTGGTTCATGACATGAGGATCGGGAGTTTGCATGAACTGCTGTATATCAATATTAATAATACTATGATATATCTGCTGATGTAAACTTCTGAAATGTTCAAAGTTATTTGATTAGGTTCTACTTACTGAAGTTCTGTAATTACAATTATCAAAAGAAATGTTCAGACAGAGAGACATTACATGTAATGTTTTCCTTATTCTGCTTGTTCACTTTAAGCCCATTTTTTTCAGTCAATAGAAATTATACACAAGCTTCCTTGTCCACAATATATACTAGGTATCTTAGTTTTCAAACACACTGGGTTTGATCATCAATATTATTCATTTTCCCAACGATTTGGCATTTTGCATGCATATGCATTTCCTGGTTGGTCAACCAACTCTACATAAACACACTTGTAGCAAATAGACTGCAACGGTACCACACAGATATGTTGATTTTTCTGTGCATTAACCACTGCTCTGTGTTCCAAGTTTGCTGTGGGAAGTTCATAATCATGATCCTCATGTGCTAACTGTGTTGGTACTTTTTCCATGCTCAAAACCAGAGCAGCATTAATTGGAGGACATCCACAATTACGTGTCGGCACATTATGTTGTTTACAATGTTGAATCTGAATATAACACTGTACTTGTCCAATTTGAACATCTGTTGTCTGGCCATAATATGCTATTGTATAGCTGTTGCGTGCATAACATCTTCGATACATTTCAGAATGAAACATATTTGATCCAATTCTCATTCGTTTGAAGATCAGGTAGTCGGCGAAATGACATCCAAGATAGTGAATCACAGCAGCTTGGTTTTTCTCTGATAATCGTTGCCTTGATAAGGCACCTACTGCATATATATTGTCAAACAACAGCTTATCATTTCTGTTTGGGACACACTTAATTGCATTCAACAATACCATTTCTCGTGATCCGGGAGCTATGTGATCACTTTCCAACTCTGGTAGTCTTTGCATCATACACACACTTTGGGCAATTTGCACATCAATATTTTGAGTTCCATTGAATAATTTCAGTAGCACTCCATTGGCGTTTTCAAATGGAAAACAAGAATAGGTCCACAATGGACCAATGTCAAGAACCATTTGCGGAAGGTGAAGGAGTTGATGTACATTGCATGTCATGTATCTTTCTCCATACAAGGCTGAAAACATACAGCAGAAACATTTCCGGAGACTGTCTGCTTTTGCTACCTCCTCTGCAGAGATGTGGTCCTGCAGCAAAATGAAAATTGCGTCAACCAGCATGAGGTAATGCTGAAAGTACTGTTCCTCTTGAAAATCTCTCAAAATGGGGATGGAGTAGTACAACAACCATGATCGTAGCTCAGATGCTTTCCAGTGTTTCAAATGCTCTCGTATCGATCTTGGAGTTCTTTTGATAGTGTTGGGTGGTTTAATGTGCTCCAGCCTCATATCTGCCAAGTCTACAAATTCAGACAGTGAAAACAGTTCTCCCTTGTATTCTGCTTTAAACCATAATGACAACAGAAGTTTTGTTATTCCCAACAGGACTCCATGCATATAATCTATGCAAATTCCGCCAACTAAGTTGTTGTATTTCAGGCATTGCAAAAAAGATGGTCCCTTAATACCATGACATGGACTACATGTCTGAATGGCTTCAAAGCTATATTGAATGTTCCCTGCATGAGTTCGGGGTGGTCCTTCAGGATGTTCACTTTTGAAGGGGAAAACATGCACATGACCTCTCTGTCCAGTCTTGAACGTTTCACCAGGTTGTAAGCATTTGCTACATCCAAATTTCCCATTGTACTGTACTGAATTGCAAATTATGCTTCTTGCAGGTAGATCTGCTGTACCACCGATAACAATTACTTTACAGTTGAAGTTTCCTTCACTTTCATGGTCAATGTCAAGGCCCAATTCTTCTAAATCTTGAAGGTACTTCAGAAAAGGTTCTGTGTAGGACATGATGGTTGGCTTTTTTGATCCAAACCAAAGCCCCCCAAGAATCATGTTGTCAGGATCAGATCGCCTTGGAAATGAAAGTTCATTCACTTGAAAAAACAGTGGCCACAATGACATATTAGACATATTAGACGACTTGAAACAGGGAATACCATCAGTGTTCCACAGTAAAGATAAATTATGTGGATCTTTCAGTATTCCTCCTTCTCCAGCTAAAGATTTATATATATGTCCATCATAAATGTCATCAATAGAATTTGGATTTTCTTTTTGACGGCTGAATCTGTATTTGATGTCATCCAGAAATGTTGGTCTTCGAAACAAGGCCCGAATCTGATCAGCTAGGGGTATTTCAATAAAGTGTGAAACAGCAGAGATATCCGAGAGATCTGTATTGCACACTTGGTTTGAACAAATGCGTACAATATTGTCATCTTTGATTAGTGTATGGCAATTCGAACAATACTTGTGAAATATCAGTGGAGTTTTTATGTCTTGAAACCACTTTTGAAATTGTCTAACAGTTTTTGGTACCATATTCTCGGGTTCACAGAAAGAGTCTATCAAATCCAGTAGTAACTGTAAAGATTCACTGGTCAGAGATGCCTTCTGTGCAAAAGAAGCAATCAGCAGCATGCCTGCACCAACAGTGAGTGATGTACCCGAGTGCACTGGAGCGAAGTCAGTTCCATGTGTATTCACATGTACATCTGGTACAACAGTAGAATATTCATTCAAATCTGAATTGTTCAAGTCATCAGTTTCTTCATCAAGATCATGAACTTCAAGGTTGATGTTTACATCGTGTGACATTTGATAATCCTGTAGAAGCCGAATAAAATTGTCATCTTTATAATGAGAACTGTCAACAGTTGCTTCGCTCTGCTCTTGAGTTCTTGAGTTGGACAGGCTTAGTTCAGCATCATCTACAAAAAAATGAAAATAGATTTTTGATATAATGTTTTTGTTTAAATCCATTAAAGGTTTTTTTCCCTTCAAAATTAAAGCTGGTTATAAAAATACATCATGTATATGTATTCAAGTCTTTTGCAATCAATTTTTCAAAACAAAACATTCGTTTTAATATGAAAGATTGTTACCTAACTCTTTCTTATGCAAGTTAGTCAGGCTACTGAACTAATGCATTTGATTTTCTTTTTTTATTTATTTTCAAGAAGGCAATTTATTTTTCCAAAGACAACAACACATGCAAGTTGATCACGAATTAGCAATTCCTTAAAATGATTTCATTGAAACTGGACAATATCCAAATTTGACCGGTCAGAATTTGAAGCTGAGGCAAATAAATTATAAATCAGCTTATATGATCCCTTAGTGCACTACAATCTTAATCTTAGCAATTTCAAAATACAAAGCTGTGATATTTCTTAGCCTGACATTGACTCTGAGAAACTAAGAAGTAATTTTGAACTTAATCCTGATGTACAGTCTGTAGATTCGACTAAAGTACCAGTCAGTGCTGGTCGGATCAATTATAAGTGCACCATGTTCAAGCTTAACTAACAACTTGGAACTCTTATTTGAAATTCAGAAATGTATATTCCAAATAGCCCAATAAACTTTAAATACTCTGGTTCACAAGGAAATATTTATATTTCCACTCAATTCAGACTCAATGAACCTACCACAGTTAACTCGGGTCATTTTTCAATGAACTATATCAAGTCCGGCGTAGGAATACATTTGTCGAGCTTGAACTATATTTTTTTAATTCCTTTTCAAAAGTGATCATATTTATATGAAATAAATTCCTTTAAAACAAATATTTGTTTTAATTCGCAATTAAGTTTGTTCACGAAAGAAATCCTGAAAGTATTAACCATATGTAGACGAAGAGTGATGACGTACATTTCGGTAAGTTCTGTGGTAGACTTGCGCAAGTCCCTATTTGTCAAAGACAAAATATTGTACAAAATATCAAAAATATATAAATATAAGGATTGAATAAAATTATGTTGAGGTGTATGGGGGTATAAACCTCAATAGGTCTTGAGACAAATTTATTATGAACAGCTTCGCAGTTCATAAAATTTGTCTCAAGACCTATTGAGGTTTATACCCCCATACACCTCAACATAACATTATTCAATCCTTAAATAAGTAATGTACAGTAAAACTCTTACCATTTTCTATGTAACTTTTTGGAGGACAGGGAAGATTAGCAGTTTCCTGACTTCCAACATTCACATTTACAACCTCTGCAAGCTCGGGCTCATTAGGTATGGAATCATCACAAGGACATGTGTTTGCTGTGTCTTGGAGCGTGAAACAGCCATGATTTATACTTGCATCTTAAACTTACATAGTAACTGGTGGTATGTTAGTGAGCTACGTGTGTATATTTTGTATAATTGCTTACTGTTATGTAAAAATGTATATTCTACCATGTTTGCTATGCAACGCCAGTTTTGATTGGTTGAAAACCCTCGTGTCAATAATGCAGGCTCTTGAGTCACAGTTGTTACAATGTTATGTATCTAATATTCAGCATTTATAATATGGTTACTGTAGCCGAGTAGGCTAATGAGTGAGTCTCTCCTCAGCTTTTTATCACGACGCGAGTTCAAATCCTACGTATGCCCTTTTTTTTTCTTTTTTTTTTCATCCCTTCTTTTTAAATTTTCAAAATCAATGCCATATGATAGATGTTCTTGATTGGTATATTTTATCAACAAAAAAATGCAATACTCAAGAAATTAATTACAAGGTTTCCCGGGATTTCTTTGCCGTTTTTCTATTAGAAAGAGGTCGATCTCAGAACTAAACAGTACATGGAAGAATAGAAATAATCAACTTTGACTCATGTATTGTTGCAGGATATACAACTCGGACTAGAATATTTTGCAATTTTAATTAATATCTCAGGCCAGCGGCCTTCGTTATTAATTTAATTGCAAAATATCCTTGTCCTCGTTGTATATCCTGCAACAATACACTTATCATCGTTAATTATTTCTTAAATATATCATGTATACAGAAGTTATTGCTAGCGTATATCGGATATGTAAGCTATAATAGGGTAGAATAGTATTGCTATTGTCGTTATTTATATTTTGTAGGTTATTACCCAATCCAAACTTAATTCAGTTTGTTTGCGAGTTGGAACTGCAGAAGCCTGTAATGGCTGACAGTGCTGCATTCTGGTTATTTATGCTTATAAAAAATGTATCCCAAGGATGCCCTGACATTAAGTTTGAGAGTCCTTTATGTTTTTTGCATCCAAGATGCAGGAAACCTGCATCAGGGAAAACCCTGATCACCTATGCTCGGTCTACGCGTTTACAATAAGGTCTCTACCCAGGGGTCTGAACAGATAGGCC
The DNA here is from genome assembly GCF_902652985.1 of Pecten maximus. NCBI lineage: Eukaryota > Metazoa > Mollusca > Bivalvia > Pectinida > Pectinidae > Pecten > Pecten maximus. Next base: position 8,165 of record NW_022981349.1, read on the forward strand.
CTATAATTAGGGTCAAATTAACTGAAATTTCAAAATTATTCTTCTCAAGACCCAGATATTGTAGAATCAAATGTTCTGTATGAATGCAAGGTTATAAGGTCACTGCTTTACCAGAATAGTGAATTCCATGGTCCCTTTGCTTCATCTGCCCTGCAGGTAGGGCGTAAGAATTGTACCTGCTGCCCCCATTGCATGATCGTAAGAGGCGACTGAATTTGGGATCTTATCTTTTCTTTTCTTTCTTACAAACTGTCTTCTTCCTAATGTCTCCCTTGACAATGCCTCACTTTTGGCCTTTAGTTGAGCGTTCGCCGCTGTGAGGAAGGCTTTGGGTTCTGTCCCCTGGCCGAGACATACAATGTACCAGAGTCTTTAAAAATGGTAGTTGCTACTCCTGCTTAGCGCTCAGCATATAAGGAGTGGGACGACTGGTTCACCCGTTGTCAGTATAATGTGACCGGGTGGGGTGTGCTGCTGGGTGTCTTCTGCAGTATGCTCCAGTGAGGTAGCACTATAAATCGGCAAAAGTTCCGGCCTATCACAAGGAGACTTAACACGAACATACCGCAGCCTCCCAAAACACCCATACGCACTCACCACACACATTCATGTCGCACGCACGGGAGGCCATCCTTAAATGACCTTAGCTGTTAATAGGACGTTAAACAAAATAAACCAAACCAAACCAAACTTTGCTTCACATTTTCGTGGGGATGGGGTATCAACATTACTGTAGTTTATATATAAAAATCACATTTTTGAGTATTATTTTGTTTTTGTTTCTTTTGGAAATAATTCAAACTCGGTTAAAATTATTATCATATGATAGCAAGATTGATCATAAATATGCACAAATTGACCTTGTGTAACCCTCAGGAACTGAGGGCGAAGCCGACAGTGGTCAAATTGACTGAAATCTTATTCTCATTGGCAAGATGTAATAAAATACTCTTCATGGATGGAAAAGCTTTCAGGTTTTTAACCAAAATTACAAATTTCATAGCCAAAGGGTTTCATATTTGGAAGACTTGTGTAATGGTCCTGACTGAGGGAGTACATAGTTTGGGAGAATGTGTAATGGTTCTGACT
>NW_022981350.1:0-9245 GCF_902652985.1 Pecten maximus
CAAAATTCCAAAGTTATCTTTTTACATTCAAAACAATCAGTTTCTTCATCTAAAATGATATTATTTTGACTCATTGACATATCATCTTTTAAGCAGTGAAAAAATTAGCTAAAGAACATACACCAAACTAAACATTGAAACATCCTGTAAATTATCCACATACAGAAACCATTCTAATGGTGTGCCTTTCGATGGGTAAATATAATTGGTTATATTAAACAAAAATAACAAGATGGACAACGTGTTCATATCTTAAGGAGAAAAAAAGACCTTATTGCAGTTTCTTAATGGTATCATGTAAACTCATCTATACAGTATCGGGATTGTCTCTATAAACATGTTTACTGAATCGTCCTAATCTGCCATTTTGTCTATATACCAATTAACTAGAATCGTCATTATGTGTCCTTGTAATGTACACTAAGAACTCCTAAACACCGGTATAGGGGGGTGTCTCTATATACAGGTTTACTGAATCGTCCTAATCTGTCCTTGTAATGTACACTAAGAACTCTTAAACACCGGTATAGGGGGTGTCTCTATATACAGGTTTACTAGAATCGTCATTTTGTGTCCTTGTAACATACACCAAGAACTCCTAAACACCGGTATAGGGGGTGTCTCTATATACAGGTTTACTAGAATAGTCATTTTGTGTCCTTGTAATGTACACCAAGAACTCCTAAACACCGGTATAGGGGGTGTCTCTATATACAGGTTAACTAGAATCGTCATTTTGTGTACATTTAATGTTCAATACAAACTCCTAAACACCGATATCGGGTATGTCTCTATATACAGTTTTACTGAATCATGCCGTTATGTTATCCCCTCTAGAGCGAGTTGTGACTGTTACGTACTCGTCTTTCTCTCGATATTCGAAAGCACCGGAGTTTCGCTTCATCTTTAGTCTTTTCTTCTCACAAATATCTAATACTGATTGGAAAAACCCTTCTTATAGCTGTGGAATATACTGTAAGCAGTGCTTACCGCTACGACTAAGTTTGTGTAACAATGATGGCATTTCTCTGATCAAGTAAAGACACATTTCTGTTTTCCCCTTCACACATGCTTTGTGTAGAACTGTTTTACCGTTGTTATTGATCAGTGTTTCCAGGAACGATCTGCCTTCTGATTTGGTTTCATCTTTCAATAGTAACGCGGTGACTGATTTAAAACAATCGACATTACCTGATTTAGCCACCAAATGGAGAGAGTGACTACCATATCGATTTTTCTTCGATAACAACGACGGGTATTCACTAATAAGGTACACACACATTTCTGTGTGTCCTTTCACACAAGCGTGATGTAAAACAGTTTGCCCGTAGTCATCTGCTAAAGATTCCATGAACTCCGTTCTTTCCCCCCTTCGCCTTCCCCGACAGAGCTAATTGGGTGACTGCCTTAAAACAATTTACATCCCTGGACGCTGCTGTTAAATGGAGACAGTGACAACCGAATGGGCCCTTTTGGTGTAATAATGACGGGAATTCCTTCATCAGGTACAGACACATATTGGTGCTCCCTGTCAAACACGCGCCATGTAAAAGTGTACAACCGTTTACGTTCCTTAGTGTTGCCATGAATTGCTCCCTTTCTACTTTAGATTTATGTTTCAACGTTAAAGCTGACAGTGCAAGTTAAAAAGCATCCAATTGAGATTAAAAAAAATAATACATGTACAGATTTCCAAAAATCGTTTCCGAGACATCCCCCAATTATGGTTTTGTCGTATCTAAGGACGTGCAGACATTTTTGTTTTTTGTAATGCGTAGATACGAGCCGCTATAAAAGCGCGTGCGTTCATTGAGACAAGTATCAGTCTATCGATACACGCGCATAGCGACACATCTCTCCATTATACATAGTATACGTTCTCAATACAAACGCAAATGAGTTTTTGTTCACATTACGGAACTTGAATATGGAATTTGAAGAGGTAACTTTATATATACATATATATTTTATTTTACAATAAAAGAAAGAAAAGAAAGTATTGACAACACAAACTATTTGGGCCCCAACAAAACATGTACCTAATGAAATTATAAACAGAGTAAATATGAGTAAATTCCTACCTGAGTCTTTCCAGTGGGATATGCAGCAAGAACAACTTTACAACTGTTACATCATTATATCCATAGTTTCCATCGAAATATTTTCCGTGTCTTCGTACAAATGTATTATTTGTGCACGTGCCATAACGCAATTAAAACGTGATAAAACCGCACAACAACCCTAGTGTAGTGTAGACAATAGGAAAACATCCGAGGAGTGCTAGTGTAGGATACGAGTAAAAATCGGAACTCCTCGGACTGTTTACTTGTTATGAAAATGGCTGCACCCACGAAAAACACGTGAGAAGATGGATAGAGTATTTGGGATTAATTCGTTATGCATTTTCAAGCATTTATGTGGAGACTTTATTTTCAACAAGATTTGAAAGATAATTGAGAGACACTGACCATCTTTCTGCTCAAGTTACAGGTAAGTGCTTCTGTTTGGTGTCGTTCGCGAATACAGTTGTAGGTCACGTGGTGTACAGATATAGTGTAGAAGATACAGGTGTGTCACCGTGAACACCTGAGGTTAGAGTGAATGCGAGTGTGACGAAGCACGTTCTTTTTATAGCAGCGGCGGCTTGGTTGTATCCACGCATAACAAAAAAGAAAAATGTCTGCCCGTCCTTAGATACGACACTACCATAACTGGGGATTGTCTCGGAAACGATTTTTGGAAATCTGTACAGGTATTTTTTTTTTTAATTTCAATTGGATGCTTTTTAACTTGCACTGTCAGCTTTAAGTGAGCTATTGATCCGAAACATTCTACATTACCAGACTGTGCAATGTGATGGAGACAGTGATTATCATACTTGTCTTTCTGATTAACCAATTCAGGGTGTTCTCTACTCAAGTACAAACACATATCTGTTCGGTTATATAAACACGCATGATGTAAAACTGTGAGACCGTTTTCGTCTTTAAGTGTTTGTATGAAACGTTCTTTTTCTAATTTGGTCTTATCTTTCAGCACTAATGCAGATATTGACTGAAAACATTCCACACTACCGCATTGAGCAATTACATGTAGACAGTGAAAGTTATGTTTAGTGTTTTGAAAAATCAGTTTTGGAAATTCTCTGATCAAGTACAAACACATATTTGTTTGTCCAGTTGCACAGGATTGATGTAAAATTGTTCCTCCGTCTGTGTTCAAAAGTGCCGTAATGAACTGCTCACGTTCTGCTTTTGATTTGTCTTTGAGAAATAAGGGAGCTATTGATCGGAAACATTCTACATTGCCAGATTTTGCAATGTGATGGAGACAGTGATTATCATACTTGTCTTTCTGATTAACCAATTCAGGGTGTTCTCTACTCAAGTACAAACACATATCTGTTTGGTTATATAAACACGCATGATGTAAAACTGTGAGACCGTTTTCGTCTTTAAGTGTTTGTATGAAACGTTCTTTTTCTAATTTGGTCTTATCTTTCAGCACTAATGCAGATATTGACTGAAAACATTCCACTCTACCGCATTGAGCAATTACATGTAGACAGTGAAAGTTATTTTTAGTGTTTTGAAAAATCAGTTTTGGAAAGTCTCTGATCAAGTACAAACACACATATTTGTTTGTCCAGTTGCACAGGATTGATGTAAAATTGTTCCTCCGTCTGTGTCCAAATGTGTCGTAATGAACTGCTCACGTTCTGCTTTTGATTTGTCTTTGAGAAATAAAGGAGCTATTGATCGGAGACTTTCTACATTGCCAGATTATGTAATGTGATGGAGGCAGTGATTATCATACTTGTCTTTCTGATTAACCAATTCAGGGTGTTCTCTACTCAAGTACAAACACATATCTGTTCGGTTATATAAACACGCATGATGTAAAACTGTGAGACCGTTTTCGTCTTTAAGTGTTTGTATGAAACGTTCTTTTTCTAATTTGGTCTTATCTTTCAGCACTAATGCAGATATTGACTGAAAACATTCCACTCTACCGCATTGAGCAATTACATGTAGACAGTGAAAGTTATGTTTAGTGTTTTGAAAAATCAGTTTTGGAAATTCTCTGATCAAGTACAAACACATATTTGTTTGTCCAGTTGCACAGGATTGATGTAAAATTGTTCTTCCGCCTATGTCCAAAAGTGTCGTAATGAACTGCTCACGTTCTCCTTTTGATTTGTCTTTGAGAAATAAAGGAGCTATTGATCGGAAACATTCTACATTGCCAGATTGTGCAATGTGATGGAGACAGTGTTTATCATACTTGTCTTTCTGATTAACCAATTCAGGGTATTCTCTACTCAAGTACAAACACATATCTGTTTGGTTATTTAAACACGCATGATGTAAAACTGTGAGACCGTTTTCGTCTTTAAGTGTTTGTATGAAACGTTCTTTTTCTACTTTGGTCTTATCTTTCAGCACTAATGCAGATATTGACTGAAAACATTCCACACTACCGCATTGAGCAATTACATGTAGACAGTGAAAGTTATGTTTAGTGTTTTGAAAAATCAGATTTGGAAATTCTCTGATCAAGTACAAACACATATTTGTTTGTCCAGTTGCACAGGATTGATGTAAAATTGTTCCTCCGTCTTTGTTCAAAAGTGCCGTAATGAACTGCTCACGTTCTGCTTTTGATTTGTCTTTGAGAAATAAGGGAGCTATTGATCGGAAACATTCTACATTGCCAGATTGTGCAATGTGATGGAGACAGTGATTATCATTCTTGTCTTTCTGAATAAACAATTCGGGGTGTTCTCTACTCAAGTACAAACACATATCTGTTTGGTTATTTAAACACGCATGATGTAAAACTGTGAGACCGTTTTCGTCTTTAAGTGTTTCCATGAAATGTTCCATTTCTACTTTGGTCTTATCTTTCAGAACTATTGCAGATATTGACTGAAAACATTCCACACTACCGCATTGAGCGATTGTATGTAGACAGTGTAAGTTGTTTTTAGTTTTTTGAAAAATCAGTTTTGGATATTCTCTTATCAAATACAAGCACACATCTGTTTGTCCAGTTGCACAAGCTTGGTGTAAAATTGTTCTTCCGAATCTGTCCAAAAGTGTTGTAATGAACTGCTCACTTTCTGATTTTGATTTATCTTTCAGAACTAGTTGAGCTATTGTTCGGAAACATTCTACATTGCCAGATTGTGCAATGTGATGGAGACAGTGTTTATCATACTTGTCTTTCTGATTAACCAATTCAGGGTGTTCTCTACTCAAGTACAAACACATATCTGTTTGGTTATTTAAACACGCATGATGTAAAACTGTGAGACCGTTTTCGTCTTTAAGTGTTTCCATGAAATGTTCCATTTCTACTTTGGTCTTATCTTTCAGAACTATTGCAGATATTGACTGAAAACATTCCACACTACCGCATTGAGCGATTGTATGTAGACAGTGTAAGTTGTTTTTAGTTTTTTGAAAAATCAGTTTTGGATATTCTCTTATCAAATACAAGCACACATCTGTTTGTCCAGTTGCACAAGCTTGGTGTAAAATTGTTCTTCCGAATCTGTCCAAAAGTGTTGTAATGAACTGCTCACTTTCTGATTTTGATTTATCTTTCAGAACTAGTTGAGCTATTGTTCGGAAACATTCTACATTGCCAGATTGTGCAATGTGATGGAGACAGTGTTTATCATACTTGTTTTTTTGATTAACCAATTCAGGGTATTCTCTACTCAAGTATAAACACATATCTGTTCGGCTATTTAAACACGCATGATGTAAAACTGTGGAACCGCTATCGTCTTTAAGTGTTTCCATGAAACGTTTTATTTCTACTTTGGTCTTATCTTTCAGAACTAATGCAGATATTGATTGAAAACATTCCACACTACCGTTGTGAGCAATGGAATGAAGACAGTGACAGTTATTGTAATTTTTTTGAAAAAGAACGTTAGGAATTTCCTTGATCAAGTAAAAACACATATCTGTTTTTCCAGCTAAACAAGCGTGATGTAAAACTGTGGAACCGTTTTCGTCTAAAAGCGTTCCTAGGTACTCCTTGCGTTCTTGTTTGGGTTTATCTTTTAGGACTAAAGCAGATATTGATTGAAAACATTCCACACTACCCCCTTCAGCAATTGCATGTAGACAGTGTAAGTTGTTTTTAGTTTTTTGAAAAATCAGTTTTGGATATTCTCTTGTTAAATACAAGCACATATCTGTTTGTCCAGTTGCACAAGCTTGGTGTAAAATTGTTCCTCCGAATCTGTCCAAAAGTGTCGTAATGAACTGCTCACGTTCTGCTTTTGATTTTTCTTTGAGAAATAAGGGAGCTATTGATCGGAAACATTCTACATTGCCAGATTGTGCAATGTGATGGAGACAGTGTTTATCATACTTGTCTTTCTGATTAACCAATTCGGGGTGTTCTCTACTCAAGTACAAACACATATCTGTTTGGTTTTTTAAACACGCATGATGTAAAACTGTGAGACCGTTTTCGTCTTTAAGTGTTTGTATGAAACGTTCTTTTTCTACTTTGGTCTTATCTTTCAGCACTAATGCAGATATTGACTGAAAACATTCCACACTACCGCATTGAGCAATTACATGTAGACAGTGAAAGTTATGTTTAGTGTTTTGAAAAATCAGTTTTGGAAATTCTCTGATCAAGTACAAACACATATTTGTTTGTCCAGCTGCACAGGATTGATGTAAAATAGTTCCTCCGTCTGTGTTCAAAAGTGCCGTAATGAACTGCTCATGTTCTGCTTTTGATTTGTCTTTGAGAAATAAGGGAGCTATTGATCGGAAACATTCTACATTGCCAGATTGTGCAATGTGATGGAGACAGTGATTATCATACTTGTCTTTCTGATTAACCAATTCAGGGTGTTCTCTACTCAAGTACAAACACATATCTGTTTGGTTATATAAACACGCATGATGTAAAACTGTGAGACCATTTTCGTCTTTAAGTGTTTGTATGAAACGTTCTTTTGCTAATTTGGTCTTATCTTTCAGCACTAATGCAGATATTGATTGAAAACATTCCACACTACCGTTGTGAGCAATGGAATGAAGACAGTGACAGTTATTGTTATTTTTTTGAAAAAGAACGTTAGGAATTTCCTTGATCAAGTAAAAACACATATCTGTTTTTCCAGCTAAACAAGCGTGATGTAAAACTGTGGAACCGTTTTCGTCTAAAAGCGTTCCTAGGTACTCCTTGCGTTCTTGTTTGGGTTTATCTTTTAGGACTAAAGCAGATATTGATTGAAAACATTCCACACTACCCCCTTCAGCAATTGCATGTAGACAGTGTAAGTTGTATTTAGTTTTTTGAAAAATCAGTTTTGGATATTCTCTTGTTAAATACAAGCACATATCTGTTTGTCCAGTTGCACAAGCTTGGTGTAAAATTGTTCCTCCGAATCTGTCCAAAAGTGTCGTAATGAACTGCTCACGTTCTGCTTTTGATTTTTCTTTGAGAAATAAGGGAGCTATTGATCCGAAACATTCTACATTGCCAGATTGTGCAATGTGATGGAGACAGTGTTTATCATACTTGTCTTTCTGATTAACCAATTCGGGGTGTTCTCTACTCAAGTACAAACACATATCTGTTTGGTTTTTTAAACACGCATGATGTAAAACTGTGAGACCGTTTTCGTCTTTAAGTGTTTGTATGAAATGTTCTATTTCTACTTTGGTCTTATCTTTCAGAACTAATGCAGATATTGATTGAAAACATTCCACACTACCGTTGTGAGCAATGGAATGAAGACAGTGACAGTTATTGTTATTTTTTTGAAAAAGAACGTTAGGAATTTCCTTGATCAAGTAAAAACACATATCTGTTTTTCCAGCTAAACAAGCGTGATGTAAAACTGTGGAACCGTTTTCGTCTAAAAGCGTTCCTAGGTACTCCTTGCGTTCTTGTTTGGGTTTATCTTTCAGAACTATTGCAGATATTGACTGAAAACATTCCACACTACCCCCTTCAGCAATTGCATGTAGACAGTGACAGTTATCGTTATCTTTTTGAAAAATCAAATCTGGATATTCTCTGATCAAGTATATACACATATCTGTTTGTCCAGATACACAAGCGTGATGTAAAACTGTGGAACCGTTTTCGTCTAAAAGCGTTCGTAGGAATTGCGTGCGTTCTTGTTTAGTTTTATCTTTCAGGACTAAAGCAGATATTGATTGAAAACATTCCACACTACCGCATTGAGCAATTGCATGTAGACAGTGGCAGTTGTTTTCATTTTTTTGAAAAATCAGTTTTGGATATTCTCTTATCAAATACAAGCACATATCTGTTTGTCCACTTGCACAAGCTTGATGTAAAATTGTTTCTTCGCCTCTGTCCAAAAGTGTTGTAATGAACTGCTCACATTCTGATTTTGATTTCTCGTTCAGAACTAAGTGAGATATTGTTCGGAAACATTCTACATTGCCAGATTGTGCAATGTGATGGAGACAGTGTTTATCATACTTGTCTTTTTGATTAACCAATTCAGGGTATTCTCTACTCAAGTATAAACACATATCTGTTCGGCTATTTAAACACGCATGATGTAAAACTGTGGAACCGCTATCGTCTTTAAGTGTTTCCATGAAACGTTTTATTTCTACTTTGGTCTTATCTTTCAGAACTAATGCAGATATTGATTGAAAACATTCCACACTACCGTTGTGAGCAATGGAATGAAGACAGTGACAGTTATTGTTATTTTTTTGAAAAAGAAAGTTAGGAAATTCCTTGATCAAGTAAAAACACATATCTGTTTTTCCAGCTAAACAAGCGCGATGTAAAACTGTGGAACCGTTTTCGTCTAAAAGCGTTCCTAGGTACTCCTTGCGTTCTTGTTTGGGTTTATCTTTTAGGACTAAAGCAGATATTGATTGAAAACATTCCACACTACCCCCTTCAGCAATTGCATGTAGACAGTGTAAGTTGTTTTTAGTTTTTTGAAAAATCAGTTTTGGATATTCTCTTGTTAAATACAAGCACATATCTGTTTGTCCAGTTGCACAAGCTTGGTGTAAAATTGTTCCTCCGAATCTGTCCAAAAGTGTTGTAATGAACTGCTCACTTTCTGATGTTGATTTATCTTTCAGAACTAGTTGAGCTATTGTTCGGAAACATTCTACATTGCCAGATTGTGCAATGTGATGGAGACAGTGTTTATCATACTTGTCTTTTTGATTAACCAATTCAGGGTATTCTCATTTTGTGGAACC
>NW_022981351.1:0-9248 GCF_902652985.1 Pecten maximus
GTCTTATGTTACGTGTGTCGTGAGAGCATGAATGCCCAGCTGGGTGTCCCTACAGCGTAAGTTTATACAGTAAATTCTGTTTAAATGCATATGCTAATATGCTATTCATGAAATTCATTGAAGTATGTCTGTATTATTAAGTAACTACAGTTTAGTGTTATTGTCAGGTTATTCGACAGTATTTCATGTATTTAGGCAGTATTAACTGTATTGACCAATAATTCGGTTAAGGAAAGAATGATGCAGAGACCTTTTACATTTTAAAATAATTCTAATAATTGTATGTCGATATTTTCATGATGATCTTGATGTATGAACTTATACCGACAACAATAGTCCATGTTGATTGGTTACATATTACACACTAGGTTTTTTGTAAATTAGATACTAAATAACATAATGTATTACATTATGTACATCATTATAAAGAGCAAGTTGAAATAAGATGATATGCTACAGAAATGATACTATTCAATGTATCTAATTGCAGGTTCATAGAACAGTTTTGTATGATATTAATGTACATGTAGGGTTATCACATTATTATGTACTATATTTGTAAGAACTGTTTTGCTTGTATCATTGCAGTTCTTACGGTGCTACAGTTGATGGTTAAAATAAACATTGATGGTACCCGTTTTCTGTCTGCCAGTCTTATTCGTAACGCACGAGAGATGAGGGGCAGAACAGGCCTCCCTTCTTTATCAATCGTTGAGAAACTAATATATCCGCCTCCCTTCTTTATCAACCTTTGAGAAACCAAGATCTCGGCCTACTTTCTTTATCAACCTTGGAGAAACTAATATATCGGCCTCCCTTCTTTATCAATCGTTGAGAAACTAATATATCAGCCTCCCTTCTTTATCAACCTTTGAGAAACCAAGATCTCGGCCTACTTTCTTTATCAACCTTGGAGAAACTAATATATCGGCCTCCCTTCTCTATCAATCGTTGAGAAACTAATATATCAGCCTCCCTTCTTTATCAACCTTTGAGAAACCAAGATCTTGGCCTACTTTCTTTATCAACCTTGGAGAAACCACGGTCTTGGCCTCCTTTCTTTATCAACCTTGGAGAAACTAATATATTGGCCTCCCTTCTTTATCAACCTTTGAGAAACCACGATCTCGGCCTACTTTCTTTATCAACCTTGAGGAAACCACGGTCTTGGCCTACTTTCTTTATCAATCGTTGAGAAACTAATATATCAGCATCCCTTCTTTGTCAACCTTTGAGAAACCAAGATCTCAGCCTATTTTCTTTATCAACCTTGGAGAAACCACGGTCGTGGCCTCCTTTCTTTATCAATCGTTGAGAAACTAATATATCGGCCTCCCTTCTTTATCAACCTTTGAGAAACCACGATCTCGGCCTACTTTCTTTATCAACCTTGGAGAAACCACGGTCTTGGCCTCCTTTCTTTATCAACCTTGGAGAAACTAATATATCGGCCTCCCTTCTTTATCAACCTTTGAGAAACCAAGATCTCGGCCTACTGTCTTTATCAACCTTGGAGAAACCATGGTCTTGGCCTCCTTTCTTTATCAACCTTGGAGAAACTAATATATCGGCCTTCCTTCTTTATCAATCGTTGAGAAACTAATATATCAGCCTCCCTTCTTTATCAACCTTTGAGAAACCAAGATCTCGGCCTACTTTCTTTATCAACCTTGGAGAAACCACGGTCTTGGCCTCCTTTCTTTATCAACCTTGGAGAAACTAATATATCGGCCTCCCTTCTTTATCAACCTTTGAGAAACCACGATCTTGGCCTACTTTCTTTATCAACCTTGAGGAGACCACGGTCTTGGCCTCCTTTCTTTATCAATCGTTGAGAAACTAATATATCGGCCTCCCTTCTTTATCAACCTTTGAGAAACCAAGATCTCAGCCTATTTTCTTTATCAACCTTGGAGAAACCACGGTGGTGGCCTCCTTTATTTATCAATCGTTGAGAAACTAATATATCGGCCTCCCTTCTTTATCAACCTTTGAGAAACCACGATCTCGGCCTACTTTCTTTATCAACCTTGGAGAAACCACGGTCTTGGCCTCCTTTCTTTATCAACCTTGGAGAACCACGATTTCGGCCTACTTTCTTTATTAACCTTGGAGAAACTAATATATCGGCCTCCCTTCTTTATCAACCTTTGAGAAACCAAGAGCTCGGCCTACTTTCTTTATCAACCTTGAAGAAACCATGGTCTTGGCCTCCTTTCTTTATCAACCTTGGAGAAACTAATATATCGGCCTCCCTTCTTTATCAACCTTTGAGAAACCACGATCTCGGCCTTCTTTCTTTATCAACCTTGCAGGAACTAATATATCGGCCTCCCTTCTTTATCAACCTTCGAGAAACCACGATATCGGCCTCCTTTCTTTATCGACCTTTGAGAAACCACGATCTCGACCTTCTTTCTTTATCAACCTTTGAGAAACTAATATATCGGTCTCCCTTCTTTATCAACCTTGGAGAAACAACGATCTCGGTCTTCTTTCTTTATCAACCTTTGAGAAACTAATATATCGGCCTCCTTTTTTATCAACCTTTGAGAAACCACGATCTTGGCCTCCTTTCTTTATCAACCTTGGAGAAACCACGATCTTGACCTTCTTTCTTTATCAACTTTGGAGAAACTAATATATCGGCCTCCCTTCTTTATCAACCTTGGAGAAACCACGATCTTGGCCTTCTTTCTTTATCAACCTTGGAGGAACTAATATATCGGCTTCCCTTCTTTATCAACCTTGGAGAACCACGATCTCCGCCTTCTTTCTTTATCAACCTTGGAGGAACTAATATATCGGCCTCCTTTCTTTATCAACTTTGGATAAACCACGATCTCGGCCTTCTTTCTTTACCAATCGTTGAGAAACTAATATATCGGTCTCCCTTCTTTATCAACCTTCGAGAAACCACGATATCGGCCTCCTTTCTTTATCGACCTTTGAGAAACCAATATATCGGCCTCCCTTTTTATCAACCTTGGAGAAACCACGATCTTGGCCTCCTTTCTTTATCAACCTTGGAGAAACTAATATATCGGTCTCCCTTCTTTATCAACCTTGGAGAAACAACGATCTCGGTCTTCTTTCTTTATCAACCTTGGAGGAACTAATATATCGGCTTCCCTTTTTATCAACCTTTGAGAAACCACGATCTTGGCCTCCTTTCTTTATCAACCTTGGAGAAACCACGATCTTGACCTTCTTTCTTTTTTAACTTTGGAGAAACTAATATATCGGCCTCGCTTCTTTATCAACCTTGGAGAAACCACGATATTGGCCTCCTTTCTTTATCAACCTTGGAGAAACCACGATCTTGACCTTCTTTCTTTATCAACCTTGAAGGAACCATTGGAGACACCGTGATCTCTGCCTCCTGTCTTTATCAAACTTGGAGAAACCATGATGTTAGCTTCAGTTATTTGTTAACGACCCACTGTATCACAGAATATTTAACTGTACCAGATGCATTACTTTGCGACTTAACATAACCTCTTAAAATTCGTAGCGATAATTTTCTATTTCTTAGCTAGAACAGCCTTCTTCGCTGTTGGAGAAAGACATAACAATTAGTTTACTATTTCAGAGAGCTTTATTAACTACTAACCATGGTTTCTTACCTAGTGTTAAATAACTAAGCCATGGTTTCCTACCTGTCGGTTGATAAATTACACAAACAAGGTTTCCTACCTGTCGGTTGGTATATTACTCGGACAGAGTTTCCTACCTGTTGGTTGATAAATTACTCAGAGTTTCCTACCTGTTGGTTGATAAATTAATCGGAGTTTCATACCTGTCGGTTGATAAATTACTCGGACAGGGTTCCCTACCTGTCGGTTGATAAATTACTCAGCCAGAGTTTCCTACCTGTTGGTTGATAAATTAATCAGAGTTTCCTACCTGTCGGTTGATAAATTACTCAGCCATGTTTTCCTACCTGTCGGTTGATAAATTACACAAACAGTGTTTCCTACCTGTCGGTTGATAAATTACTCAGACAGGGTTTCCTACCTGTCGATTGATAAATTACTCAGAGTTTCCTACCTGTCGGTTGATAAATTACACAAACAGTGTTTCCTACCTGTTGGTTGATAAATTACTCAGACAGGGTTTCCTACCTGTCGATTGATAAATTACTCAGAGTTTCCTACCTGTCGGTTGATAAATTACACAAACAGTGTTTCCTACCTGTTGGTTGATAAATTACTCAGACAGGGTTTCCTACCTGTTGGTAAATATACTACTAAGCTAATGTGTCCTACCTGTGGGTTGATAAATTACTCATCCAGGGTTTCTTTCCTGTCGGTTGTTACTTGGACAGGGTTTCCTTCCTGTGTGATAATTAACTTATCAGCCAATGTTTTCTATCTGTTGAGTGATTATTTTTAAATGTTTATCAGCGATGCCTTATTCTACAGTAAACATCCATCCGCACATGGTAGTTGTAGATTCTACAGAGTATATCATATGAATATATTCAGATTTTGAACTCCACAGAGAGAGTGTTGCGCCAAAAAGCACAACTGGTCTTGACTTATGACAATCATGCTTTGTACACGAAATCCCAGGAGAGGAAATGTAACGACAAGTAATCTATTATTTTCAATAACTTTGTCTGGAGACCAAATACATGGGGCACCTTTCTGTGCCAGATACAGCGTCATCATAACGTCTGCATGTATCGATATTTCCCCACTGGTACACAGAACACAGACCTGACTACTGTATTCTTTAGTTTCATAAATTAAAGGCGACATTTGATGATGTTAATTTTCCAACTTTCAAGTTTATGCTCCCAAAGTCGTTTTTGCGCAAGGCAACACAGGCGACATCCAAAGAACAAGCTGATGGGGTCGTGTGAAGATTAAGGCAGCATGATTGTTTTCACACACAAAAAAACAAAAAAACAAAAAACAAAGACGAGACCATCTTTTCCCAAAGATATTATCAATGTTTTATTTGTATAAACTAATTACTTTTGATAATGGTCAAAAACGGGAAAAAATATTGCAGATGTTAAATTGATGTCACAACGAAATGTACTAAACTGGTTATAAGGTATTTAACTAAACCGTTTTATCAGTATCTTTTATGATTTCATGTCTCTTTGTTCCCGGTTGTTCCCGGTTGTTTCGGTTGTTCCCGGTTAAATGATATTGCGTCTGGTGTAGTAACAAATACTAACGGTATGTATAACGTTTTTGGGGTTTTTTTTCAGATGAAGCCAATACAAAATCATACCATACGAAATGTGCGTCTTTCGCTATTTTTCTTTTACAATACAAAAATTGGTGGCGTTGCTTTTGTTATCCTTTCCCTGGCTTCGTCATTGAACCAGTTATTTTGGTAAATATACATTTTGCTAGTTCTTGGGACTTGAATGTCCTGTAGTTTGTGTTTAGGAACGGTTACTGGTACTTCCATTTCATAATATGTTCCAGCGAATAAATGTGGGGTCTTATTATTTTTTTTCCCCTCTCCGAAACGTCATTTTCTCCTAATGTCACACTTGACGGTACTTTAATTTTGGCCTCTGCCTGAGCGTTTGACCTTGCGATGAAGGTTATGGATTATATCCTACGGCCGAAATTGTGAAACTATAGATGTGGCTATTCGCTTATTTTCTTTATCTTTCAACTTTAAGTTGACAGCATTTCGGATATCATCTGCATTGTTTCAAGCCAGAAACGTCATTTTTGATCTAACGGACATAACGTCTACCCAAGCATCTGCGTGCAGATCTTCACGTAACAACCATATTAATGACTTTGTGCTTACTATTGATACTCGGCTGGAGGCTATTTATTGAAATTCAGGTTAAATAATAGATGTCATTGAATCAGCACTGCTGTCGTTGTTTGTAAGGGTTAGGTTACACAGAAACTGAAGACAGCACCAAGTTTATCAGTGATATGTATGATAGTGTCAAGTAACTGTCAATAGAAACAAGATAGATGTTTGTTTTGGTCATATATCATCATAAAGAACGACATTCTATATTTAAGATGTTGCTATTTTTGAAACATTAGAATCTGGCATAGCTAAATTTTTGGCATTGAACATTGCTGGCGAATTTAATAGCAGAACAAGTAGATATCCTGACTTTATAACGGTCGATGTTCTGCACATTAGCATGCATCAAATTATATTTAATGTTATTCGATATGAAAATGGAAGCTCTAACATCGTGAGCAAGTCTGAGGATTGTTTTCTTTACCAATTTGCGCGCCGTCTATTACAAATGTGCAAAGTAACTGATTTTCGAAATTTGAATGGTCGGACTCCAGGAAATACTGCCAGTAATTTCACATTGTATGAAGCTTTAGGTTCAAATACTATAGACTATGTCCTTGCCAATAGAGGTCTTATGAATATTGTTAGAATATGGTTAAAGCGATTATAATGTTAGAAATTACTGCGAAAAAATATAAAGCGTCATATGTTCCAAGAGTTTGTTACAAAACAAACACCTTCTATGTATTACTGAGATTAAAAGTGACTGCTACTATTCTTGGTTGATATCAAAAAAAAAAAAAAAAAAAAAAAAACAAGAAAGAAAGAAAGAAAATGTGAACATAGCGGTCTTGATCTAATTCATGTATTACTGATTGTAGCCCAATCGGAAAACCAATCGGGTCTTTCCGTCATATCTTCGGAAAAAACGCGTGTTTTCTTTTCGGCGGAAGTATATGATCTCGTTAAGTGACGAACCATATGGCCGATTCGGTTTTTTCGTAAAAGTCGAGCATGATCATGTTTAAAAGCAACAGTCGAAACGAAAAATGTTTTAACCCCGAACATATCTACAAAAACAGCAAAGCTGATGGTATAAGCCCGTACATCACTTTATAAAGGATATACCGGTATATAATTGTTTATAGTCCGAACTCTCCGTTTCATGAGGGCGAAATCCAAGGTAATAGTCGCTTTAGACATTTTAAAGCCATAATTTTTTTTAAATGAATATTCTGACATCTCCATTGCTTTTAATCTTGAGTGCAGCCACCAGTAGCTGTAAGTGTTATGAAACAAGTAATACATTTCTGTATAGTCAGTTCTATGACATGGACAGGTGAGATGCTAGGATGAATTCTGCCAAACGTGTTAATGAATATAAGGAATTAACTTTTAGGTCATTGAATGAGTTAGCGAATACCAAAGACAGCATTGATTCTTGTCTACATGTGTTGCTGAATAACGTCCATTCTGTTTTTGATAAGTTTTGTTCAAAGGATAAAATTTTGATTACGTGATTCTGTTTAAGATACTATGATTGAATTATTATGCTGTTTATCATTAGGCCATTGCTAAGTTTTGAATATGTATAATTGTATTACGGAGAGGACATTGATAATTTATATGTATAATTGTATTACGGAGAGGACATTGATAACTTGTGATAACTTGCGTCCAATCCTTTTGTGTATTGTTAGCAATACACTTGACTTAAATTCAAATTCTTGAAAAGTAAAATATGTTATGATATGTATATATATTTAAAGATTATCACACTGTTTTTTTTCTCATCGTGAGCTCATGATCGCGCAGGTGGTCAGGATATCTCCTCCACGAGCGACCGATGAGAAAATTGTCCGAACGACAACCACTGAAATAACACAAGTTTCAACAGTAACGAAGCTCATGTTGGTGTGTTTACCGTATTTCAATGTCAAGGTTACATTCCAATGTCGGCGGAGTAATATGTAGTGTTCAATGAATTTAATAAAACAAAACAAACAAAATAAGCTTAATGCCAATTTACTCTCAATATGCATGTTAATGACTGAAATCATGCTTCTGTTTCCAAATGATGCACTTTTAATTGAAAAAAACTAAAAAATCTAAACGGATTTTTTTTGGGCGCAGTAGCACAACACGTTGTGTGTCTTACGGCTCACAGCTGATACGATGGAAATGACCCCGATCAACAAAACCAAGTCAGCTAGCAACTTACAATAAGAAAATGACATATTCACACTACAATTTTATATATCTATACGTCAGATAATTTTCTCGAACTATAATCTAGTCAGTGTCAATCACACAAATTCGTCTTTTCTTCAGCAGAAACGTCACAGCACGTGCAGTTTCCTACCAGAAGTTTTTCTAAAGTTCTTCTCATGTTGTTCTCAAGTCGTTCTTCTCGTTTTTATCAGAGGAAATAATTTATTTCTCATTGTTTCAGTAGCTGGTATATTGTAGTATACAGATGATAAATTATAATCCTATATATATATTAGGTATATATATATATTCCTACAATGTCCATGTGTGTGACGCTTCCGTGTCCATGTGTGCCACTCTACTGTACCGTTTCCAGGTGTGTGACGCTTCTGTGTCCATGTTTGTTACGCTTCCGTGTCCATGTGTGTGACGCTTCCGTGTCTATGTGTGTGCGCTTCCGTATCCATGTGTGTGACGCTTCAGTGTCCATGTTTGTTACGCTACCGTGTCCATGTGTGTGACGCTTCCGTGTCCATGTGTGTGATGCTTCCGTGTCCATGTTGGTTACGCTACCGTGTCCATGTGTGTGACACTAACGTGTCCATGTTTGTTACGCTACCGTGTCCAGGTGTGTGACGCTACCGTGTCCATGTGTGTGACGCTACCGTGTCCAGGTGTGTGACGCTTCCGTATCCATGTGTGTGACGCTTCCGTGTCCTTCTGTGTGACGCTTCCGTGTCCATGTTTGTTACGCTACCTTTTTAAGATGTCTGCCGTAATCTGCGAGGTTGTTGATAAAAAAATAAACAAAAACGGACACACAGGTACCAAATACAATCTTTAAAAATCATCTTGTGGAATGTTAAAAGGACCTAAATAATTGGAGAAAATGTCGCCTACCAGACTACCGCATGTTACCTAAATGTTCCTGTCGCAGACGATCTGTACATGACGTAAAACATTCCTCCCTGCTTTATCAGCAGACCATACAGCAGCGACAACATGTAAACATGCGATTTGTTAATGACCTGTAACCTATACGTATGTCGAGGAAAATGTGATTTTAAAATATAAAGGCACAAAATGAAACCTAAATGGCACAGCATGTCTAATGGAACTCGGTGCGAATATGATATCAAGTTATGTGCTGCTATTGGAAAGTAACGTGGAGACCAGGGAACTTGATGGGAAGGACACACCGACCCTCCGTAGGCATAACGCTCGGTGAATTATTGTTCATAAGTATAATGACTACTTTTTACAACAATTTCTCGCGAATATTCGTTAATGCAATGTTC